>NC_056745.1:408447813-408747678 GCF_019279795.1 Protopterus annectens
CCATGTTTGGCCCAGCAGTGTCACATGTCTGTCGCCAGCAGGGCTGTCACAGGCAGGCACGGCATGCAGTGATGTGTGACAATGCTTGCACCCCCCACTGTGCTGTACACATGCACTGCACACACAGTAAGGCATGCCTGACATTAATTTACAGTGCCTGGGACCTGCCTCCATGCTCTACAGAGCACACCTGCCGGTCCAGATTGTACACAGATCATACCTCCCAGGCACATACCTGGACTGCAACACACACAGGTGAGTGGATCCCACATCACACAGTGATGTACACACATACTGTATGTTTTTCTAAGACAAATGCATCATAGGTACTCCATGTTCGGATACCCATGTTTGTGACCGCTAGACACATTGTGACACGTGACGGTGAATACACTGTACACCACAGGTTACATGCTGGCTGTGTTATCATACTGTACATTGCACCTCGGACAGTTGCTACTGCCATGTGCTGACAGCAACACGCACTTCCCTAGTATGGACTCCCATGTACCCACACATGCTTGGCCATGCACTACACATAGCTGGGTGACACATTAAACAAGACATACCATACCTACACTACCCTTGGCATGCACCATACCTCCATGTGTCTGTGTGCTATACCTACAGACATCCCCCTCTGGTTGATGGACATATATGCTGCGGCCCTGCTAGCCACACCCTGGACACACACCCATTGCAGCATACATGGTACATGTGCTCAACAGCCGGTACTACCAACATCTGCTGACGGGGGTAGTTAATGGCATGGCACCCTGGCAGACGGACAGTATACATGACTATGCTGACACATATCACAATGCACTTCCGCTACATGTACGCACTGGTAGGGACCATGCTATTCCACACAGAGACATGGTGGTACTGGCCTTTTCACAGACGCCACGGTGGTATGCATGTTCCATGCACATGTGCTGTATGGGCGCATGTGCAGGCTGTTGCACGGTGGGTATGTTCAAATGTGTGTGGTGCATCACTTGACAGTCATGGTGTGTCCTCGTGGTCCATCACATACTCCACAGCTAGCTACCTACACATGACCACCATACTTTGCAGTGTGGGCCCTCACGCAGTGTGGTGGTATGTCTGTGTTGTTTGGCTACATACACATTCAATGTAGCATACGACAGTCACCCAGGCATTGCCGACAGATATGTTGTTGGCAACATGCCAGCCAATGGGTTACCTACCAATAATATACACTCTCACTCACTACAGGGTTCCAATCCATACATGGACATCGCATTGTCCCTGTGGACACATACATGGTACTGCCATGCACACATTATGTCCTCGGACACTGTCCCAATGTCACCTCCAATCTCCATAGCTGTTATATCCTGCCAAACTGGTTATGTGTCTCTGCAGCAGCCCACTGAATTAACTGCTAGCCCATTCATGGACGTTGTGTACCTTGACCACCACACCACCGCATCTATCACACTACACATGGGTGGTAGTGCATTGCACGTGTGGGACTGCATTCATACAGACATGACTGCACCATTCGGTATGGCACTGGGGCACATCCTCACATACCTGCTTCACACACTCATTGACGACTTCCATGCCTTTACTGGCACCCTTGTTGGGCGTCTGTGTGCCACAGCACACCACATCCACATGATGGCCACCTGTCATACCATTGCATGGGTGGTTGGTGTAGTACAGAGGGTAACAGATCAGACACTATCCCCACATTGCCCTTCAGCACCATTCCACATTCTGGTATTGGCAATGTACACATCCACCATCACATCATACCCTGTGTCTCAGGATGTTAGGCTATGTGACTCCTGGACAGGTCACACAGTGGTGCAAGCATATCATGCTACCTACGACATGTAAGGTACATGTGGCATTACACAGTCCTCATTCATGTGTCCCCTCATGTTCACTATTTGCTTACATACACAACATGCTGTCACGGAGTAATGTCCATGTCTACATGTCCCACATCTACATACCTGGCAGCATTCTAGCTCCAGCAGCTCATACTGCTAACATCCATGCAGGTGTCGGTGTGGCAGATATATCGTGTAGATGTCATTGTGTCAGATACATCACGGATGGTGCATACACATCACCTTTGCATAGCGACAGTCATCCACTGGGTATCACGGATACTGTCCCTATACATGCATATCACATTGTACATGGTTGCTGTACACACACATGCCCCACATGGTGCTGTGGTTGCCATATTCCACTGTGGCGTGGGTACACATCTGCAGGGCCACACATATCTGGACTATGTGTGTTGCTGGGACATTGGTAGCCTTTGTACTTGTGCCATACACACATCTACACACGGGCAGGGTTACTATAACACATTGGTGTGCCTTCCACAATGGCTACAACTTTCCATGTCACAGTATAGTCATGCACGATGTATACCAGGCTCAGACAGTTTACATATGCAGATGACAGACGGGGAACACATCTGTACTCATCTGCATAACACTTACACAGTGGTGTCATGTACTCTGCCATGGGCCATGTCCTCTGCATTACTGATGCATGTAGTACTCCTACAT
This sequence comes from Protopterus annectens, assembly GCF_019279795.1. Taxonomy (NCBI): domain Eukaryota; kingdom Metazoa; phylum Chordata; order Ceratodontiformes; family Protopteridae; genus Protopterus; species Protopterus annectens. The sequence goes on from NC_056745.1 coordinate 408,450,372, forward strand.
GGCGTTTGCAGTGGGCAGGGTGAATGAAGCAGTCATGCATATGTGCACACAAGCCACATTGCTTAGCCTGGGCTTCTGTTTACCTACACAGACTAGACACACACCATGCTGTAGAACATAGGTCCTGTGCACATCCCACAGGGACACACTGTGGCACTGGTCATGTGATAGCTCCCTTGCTGATAGGGTGACACATACACATGGGACCACCACAACAGCAGTACTGTGTAGACATGCAGTTGACATCCACCTTTGCTGTCCAGTGGACAGTACCATGGGGGGGTGGCACGACTGTGTACATTGCTCATGTGTTTACACATGGACCTGCCAGACATCATTGTTGCACACATTGCACCTGCTACAGATAGCTTGGACATAGTTACTTGATGTTCCTTACATTTTGGGTGGCTATTCTGCTACTGCTCTGTCCCATATCTGCAGGCCATACATATCCTGTTAATGTACATAACACTAGGCCATACGTCCATCATGCATGCTATGCCTGTGATACTGTGTATAATGTCTGAACGTATCCATCATGATAGCTTTACATTATACATACTTGACATGGTCACCCCTACTGCGAGGCATACGTGCACGTCGTGCACACATTACGCATGACATCGACAATATCTGCCCATACACATGTGTGCTGTGACACTATACATACATGTCCTATCCCCTGCTGTGGCACTTCATTGTTGGACATCCACTGCCAGCATCAGCGTGGGTGGTGGCATTGCTCTGTGTTTTAAATCACGATGGCACCCCTTGGCCTATCCCAGCTGTGTACATGATGTCCCACTGCTGTGCACACGGTGTCCACAGTGGTTGGTATACTCAGCAGGTTAACACTACATAACCACCTTTCACCACTCTCTCCTTTATGGACAGGTATCTTTACTGACAAACACCGTTCACATACAGTGCCGATTCGTCATACATATCATGCGTTACACACCAGTACATTTCGTGGGTTCTACATACCTTTCCTGTATTGCTTTCCGTATTCCGTTTGTGTCTCGCTACTGACAAGTGATCGGCTCTTGTAGGAATAACGTCTTTGTTCGGTATGAACATACAGTTTGACTATCCTGGGAGTCTTCCTTATATCCGCCGTCACCTGCGGCATGTGGATTCATCACACCAATATCTGTTCCTCGGTGTACTTATGCGCATATCACCTGTGCATCTCCTCCATTAAGACGGTACTCGCCGGAACTAGGCCATGGTTCATTCTTCAGCTGGGCGTTGGTTATCTGCACTACCTTCGTGGGGATGGTATGTATTGTGTTATATTATGTGTGACTACAACCGCTATGTGTCGCGTCAGGTACATTTGGCTGTGGTGTTAGCCTTGGATTGTGTGTGTTGGGTATGGTATTATGTTCCACATGTGGGTGTTCGTGTCCTGCCGGGCGCCTGTCGATGGCGTTTTGCATTCTGATGTGTAACATAGCTCTTGTATTCCTGTACACAACGGATGCAGGTATGCATCCGCTGCTGATAGTGGTTCCCACGCGGATGTTGCGGGTATGCCGCTGTCATTAACTGCCTGTATGTTTGTGCTGCTATTTCGGATTGTATCCCTTTGATATGTGCGATGGGGTATATCGGCGGCTGTGGGTGACGGGTACGGGTTGTGGGCCTTGCATTTGTACATACACGGTATGCTTCTGTGTGTGCTCCATCCCTGCCTGGGGAGTTACAAGTTACCTGTCTGTTGTTCTAGGAGTGTAGGTTTTGTTGATGTCGTCTGCTGTCGGTACCGCCTGCTTGTGTGCTTCCTGCATGTATTCCTCCGTCACATCGGTAGTATATCTGCAGCTGTTCGTAGGTGCCGACTATCCCTTGGCATTTTGTCACGGATATTTACGGTCATTGTGGTCCTGTAGTTGGGACGGCCTGTATGCTACCGGTTGCCACCTATTCGGGTGGCGATTGCTTGTTTAACACTCGTAGAACACACAGCGGTGTTTACGGGACGATACGTGTCCACGATCGGTGCCGGGGTAGCACATGCGTATTTCCACGGTACATAACTATTGCTGCGTAACATTGCCGATATCTCGTATTGGAATTAACATGTCGGCGCCATACATACGGTGATGGTTTGTACATGCGTCCTTTGCATGTCATGTTGGCTATACTCCTGTGGTACATTCTGGGACATTTTCGATTTGCATCGTTTACGCCGCCACGCCTAGCCAGTGAGGAGCTCTCAGTACTACTTTGTGGGTACTGCTATACATACGCCTGTGGTTCCTATACTGTATGCCTACACATGTTATTCCACTCCGCCTGTCACATGCCACCTACATACACATTTTATAGTGTCACACACATTACACTGGCACAGCGGAACACATGACACCCTCACCTCACACATGCACATACTGCCGCTGCGAGGGACGGTTGCACACAGTACCTACGTTGAACACCGCCGGGCGGCGTGTCTACCTCGCCCTCATATCCTCAGAATATTACACGCACATGTCCTGTTACTGTATCGTGGCCTGGCGATCATCGAATGGCGAATATGCATTTAGGTGGGTTGACCTTTCCATGGGTGGCGTTCCCTGCTCTGTCCACCCTCCTGGATAGTCGGGTTGTCGTTCAGTATGTTTACTATGTTGAGAGTTCGCATCTTACTGCATCTGTAACCTTGCATCCCTGTGATTCCCTGTTGAACTTGTTGTACTTTATATCTGTGTATGTGTACATATATTTCTACATGTGTAATGATATCTATATCCATATTTGTGTATGCACATATGTACATATGTAGACACCTTGCGCTGAACGTGGCAGCATACGGCTACGCCGTCTGCTGTCGGACCCGCGGCGTTGAGGTGTTGGCGTTCCATGCTCCGCTGGCTGTTGGTTGTGCAGTGTTTGGGTGCTACCTATGTTGGAGTCACACATGGGACCGCCCATACAGTACACATTACGGGCGGACATGTTTGTGTGCCGTCCATTTCACTGTGTGTGCAGGTAGGGAGGTGTCAGTCCATGGGGCCTACGCTGTCAGAGTATGTGCTATACGTTCCCTCTTTGCCAAAGCATAGGCATATTGGGTACGCCTCCGTCTGCCTACTGGGGCTGGCACAGTGTGTTCATGGCGCTGAACGCCCTGTGCCTGTGCTTGCCTTGGCAGTTGTGGCGGGCTTGGTGGCCCTACACCATTATGTCCCTGCGGCAGCTGTTTCCGCAGGATCATATTATGTAGCATAGCACATACTATGAATATGTGGGCACATGTGCCTGGAGAGTACTGCAAGGCTCCACCAGATGTATCCAAGCACCGGAACCGTGATTTCAACATCCCAAACACACGCTCTATGATTATTCTGGTTTGTGCGTGTGCCTCATTATGGCGTTCTTGCATGTGTGTGTGTGCATTTCTGATGGGTGTGATCATCCACAGCTCCAATGCGTAGCCAGCATCCCCCACAAGGTGACCTTGTGTGATGTCCCCCCTGGCGAATACCTGATACAGCTGTGAGGCATGCCAGATATGGGAGTCGTGGTAGCTTCCGGGGCTGCCAGCACACACATCCATGATAATGCCCTGAGCATTGCAAACGACCTGGCAATTGATGGAGGGGAATCCCTTGCGGTTTATGTAGCGTCTACCCTGCTCACCGGGTGGTGACTTGATTTCTATGTGCGTACAGTCTATCGCACCCAGTACCTCTGGGTATTGTGCCACACGGTGGAAGTGGCGCATATTGCTAGCCAACTCCTCCTGAGATCTGGGGAAGTATATATACTCATGGGCATGTCGTAACATGGCATCCAGAAACTGGTGTAGTACCCTGGATGCTGATGCCTGTGAGATGCCCATTATATCCCGGTTGGCCTTTGAAAGGTACCTGTTGCCAGTATTCGCAAGCTTACACATACCTTTGTGTCCACTGGGATGGGCTCCCCTCTGTTGTCTCTTGTTCTCAGGCTTGGCCGGCACAGCTCCACTATTTGCTGTAACGTGTCCCTGTCCACCCTGTAACGCTCTACTATCTCCAGGTCTTGCAGCCCCTGGTAGGTCACCCTTGGTCTGAACACTCTCCTTCTCCTCTGAGGCCTCCAGTAGTTGTCGGCACCCTCCTCCGCAACTCCGTCTGTCTCTAACACATGCTGATGCATCACGGCCACGGCAGCACCCAACATATACATTTTAAAAGTTCCCCGTGTGTTTACACCGTAAGGCTCAGCGTTTGGGAATTCGCGCTGTGTGTTGTGTACATTCCCACTTTATAGTGTTGTGCTGTACACCCGGTGATGTCATTGGGTGTGTCTCTGCTGCCGTATCTGTGGGTTATCTACCGTGTTTTACCGTTGGCACTGCAACGCTGTTGCCTTTGGTGTTACATTACACTTGCCTGCATTGGTTTAGCTTTACACCTTACTTTACTGTTTCTGCACGTTGCACCTACTATTTACGGGAGTGCATCCTGCAGGCACATGACATGTCATGCATTTTGTCTGCCGCCGCTGTTATGATAACTCTCTCCTTGCTGTGCTGTATTGGTTCTTCGCTCTTTGCATTTCTGCAACATCCACTACTTTCTTTGCATTCATATTCCTCCCCTTTCCCGTTTTGCAGATTTCTGCATGCAGAGTTGTCAGCTGCCGCCGATTGCCTTCCGTCGGTTGATTGGTGTTAATTGCTCATTACGACTCCAATTACACTGCTTCCGCATTTCCTCATATTCTCCGCATCACCTTCCTGTATCCATGGTTGTTGACGGGGCGGCCGTCACATGACTGGTTTGGGGAACGTAGTCATCCTCGTGCACATGCATCTGTGCGTGCATTGTATACTCTCTGCGCATCTATTTCCTCACACGCCGGTACTGATGCTGTGATGTGCATTGTACAGCCCAGGTTTGCTGGGCTCCAATGTGCTTCCTCCTACAGCGGCACACCCCTCTACGATTGACAGGTGTTCCCTCTAGGCCACTCCTCGGTGTTTTACCGCTGTGCCGTTTGGTGCAGCCTTACGCCGGCGGGGGGTTTGCGATTCAGTATTATCTGCCTCATTTGCATGGCATTGACTACTAATACATGGTTACGGCGCCAGACACCGACACCACTCCTTGGCAACCCTTGGGCTGTGGTTGTGGCTTTCCATTCATACTATGGTGTATTGTGTCTGTGATGCTGATGTGTCTTGTACTGCTCTTTTATGGCATTGTCATATTACTTCATTGTTCCTCACCTTCCGCGGACATGTCCTGGGGTTCTGCTGTGGTTTTTGCGTACATGACATTTATGTCGTTATTTACATTTTCTGCAGGTTTTCCTTTGACATTCTCGGTTTCTTTCCACATTGCCATGTTGCACCACTATGACACATGACGTTGGCAGCCTTCCGTTACTCCTATGTCATGTTTGGATATATGTAAACCGTTTTTTTTTGGTTTACATTGCCGTGCTGTTATGCTACGCCCGCGCCACTTCGTGAATCGCTACTTGCCTTCATTTGCATGGTGCAACACCGCACATGGGGTATTTAACATACCTACGCCGGTGGCGCAACTCCGGCGTACGCCGCTGATGCACGTGGGTTTGGATCGTACCTGAATCGCTCGGCGGCCATGTCTGGCATTGTGGCGCCTACGCCATGCGTGCGCCTGGCGCAAGGTTCATGAATCCCGGGGATAGCATTTAAATATAGACATTAGTCCAGTTAAGGACGCAAGACAAGAAGAAAACAGATGTAAAACAGCTGTAGAACATAGTACAATTTTAAAATATGATGACATATACTAAACATGGTTACAAATGTAGTTGAGATTCATCAGTGAACAATTGATACAATCTGTTTTTGAGGTACATAACAGCCATTAGCAGTTGTTGCTACAAGAAGTTAGTATTATGTGGTAGGTAGCTGGGAACATGAGTAGCCAAGCTTGCTAAGAGTAAGTTGTTGATAGGGGGCTGTGAGAGGTAGTGGGTGGGGGAGAGTGGATGGTATTGGGGGGGGGGGGGGTTGCAAGGGCATATCTGGCAAGTTTTGAAGTGTGATTTTAGTAAGGATTTAAAGTGGGTGCAAGAAGTTACAGAGGTAATTGAGGATGGGAGGGAGTTCCAGAGTTTGGCTATATTCAGGAGAATAATGCTTCTCCAGCAGAGTTAATGGCTCTTGTGACCTGTAGGAGGTTTTTGTGGCTGGATCTTAGTGGTGTCGTGGTTATGTAGGGTTGGAGTAGATTCTGGAGGGATGGGACTTTTAGTGGTTGGTTTATTAGTTTGTGGGCGAGTGGAGTTGGTACCATTGAAGGAGGGTGGGGAGCTTTAGCCAGCCCAGTTCTGCTAGTGAGAGACAGTGGTGAGGACGGTAGGAAGCCCCTGTGGCGAATTTGGCGATTTTGTTGTAGCAGGTTTCGAGCTTATTTAGATCGCATTGTCTAAGGTTAGTAAATATTGGAGAGGCGTATAGTAGGGTAGAGATAAAATGAGAATTTGCTACCGAAATTTTAGCTGCTTTGGTAAGTAGTTGCTGATTTCTATATAATGCTCGTAGTTTTTTGTGCACTTTTTTAATTGTCATGGAAATGTGAATGTCAAAGTTCAGTTTATTGTCTATTTCTACTCCTAGTAATTTGGTGTGTTCTGTAGGATGGATGGTGGTGTTGTCTTTTGCTGTGATGTTAAAGTGAGAGCTGTCTAGGGTAAGTTTGGTGGGTTAGAAGATTAGTAATTTTGTTTTGTTTGGGTTGAGTATTAGTTGGGCATATGATAACCAAGTTTCAATAGAAGAAAATGCTTCCTGTGTGACTTTTTGCAGTTCTGGTAGGGAGTGGGCTGTGCAGATGATGGTTGAGTCATCTGCTTATTGTATGAGTGTGCCATGTGTTGTGGCTGAGGCTAGATTATTGGTGAAAATAGAGAACAGTAGGGGTCCCAGGATGGACCCTTGGGGAACTCCTATGGAGACTGGTAGTTGGGGGGATAGGTTGTCCTGCCAAACAGCTGCTTGTTGGTAGTCAGATAGGTAACTCTGAAACCAGTTGATGACTGGTTGAGAGAAGGATAGGTTATTGAGAAGACAGATGAGTTGTTTGTGTGGGACCATGTCGAAAGCTTTAGAGAGGTCTAGGTAGGTAGCTGAGGAGAGATAACCTGCATTTTTATTTTGTAGGACAGTGTTAAAGAAAGAGAGTAAGGCAGTGGTGGTGCTATGGTTAGATCGGAAACCATGTTGTGTGTTGGAGAGGAGGTTGTTAGCAAGGAGGTGATCTGAGACTTGAGAATGAATGCATCTCTCTAGTATTTTGGAGAGTGGGATGCGGAACACAACTGTGTGTATGGCAAACCGTATATGCAACAATGGCTACATATACGCTAACAGGTCCTGGTGTGATAGGCAATAGTTACTGTACAGTAAAATCGCAAAAAGACAAGGAGATGTTGGTAGTTGTTGGTTACTTATATAATCTGGAAAAGGTGTTGAAATGTAGGAAATACTGGTGTTGCTGGCTTAAATATAGTTACAGATGTAAGGGCAGGGAGATAACAACAACGAAGGGTGTAGAGGAAATACTACTAAAATCCACATCACATGACCATGCCTCTGACCCCACAAAAGTGGAGAAATATAGGGCATGCCGGAAATAGAAGGACATGGCTAGTACTACCAGAAACACTTCAGCATTAGTCGTTGACGATGTGTTGGCTAGCACGCTCTAGAAAGTGGTGTAACCCTACCAACCAGGAGATTGCTGCTATAGCAGGTAAATAGAGTGTGGCAGGGGGAAGTTGTTAACGTATGCTAAACCATCCACACCCCTCGGTTCATTATACTTAGATGAGTAAAAGTTAAAGCAATCTACATTCCTGAAACAACGGAAGGTAGATCTACACTCAAACCTGCATGTACTACTCTTTACAACTGCAAAGAATCTCATAGATCTCTGCAAGTGTGAAATATGGTTTATGGATAGGGTCTTCCTAACAAAAGGAAAGTTTTGCAGACAACTCTACAGTATACACGGAAATATCACACGTAGCGATAAGCAGAAATGTGTACCGTTGGTGTACTGTTTAATGTCCACAAAGTCATTCAAGGCATACAACTACATGTGGGACTGTTTATTCACTTTACTAGCAGACTCTAACCTAAGTCCTACTGTACAGTACTTGCTGTGTGACTTTGAATTGGCAGCCATGAAGAGTATTGCAGCTAATTTTGTGGGTGTATGCAGTAAAGGTTGTCTGTTCCATTTTTCACAGAACGTATGGCTAAAGGTTCAACAATTACAGCTGTCACATATGTATGGGACGTCAGTTGAATTCCAACTCTCCATAAAACAATTGATAGCATTGGCTTTTCTATCTGAAAGTGAGGTCATTCCAGTATTTAGACAGTTGACTAAGACATTCCCTGCTGATGGTAGGGCTTTGCAATCCTATTTCTCCGATGTGTATGTACGTGGCCGTGTTCGTAAACAATTAACACGGACTACAGCCCCTGCATGGTTTCCACCTGTTTACCCTATCTCATTATGGAATGTGTCATCCCTTAATACTAAAGCTTTACCGCGAACACAGAACCATGTTGAGGGGTGGCATAGGCGTATTCGGTGTTTGCTGGGTAGGTGAATCTCAGCTATACCAGCCGTGATTTCAGTGCTGGTACGTGAACAGAATAGGGTAGATGAACTGAGGGTGCAGCTTCTGTCAGCTTGTCCAGTATCCCCAAAGAAGAGGAAATCCTTAGAGCGGGAACACCGTTTACAGTCAGTACTTCACAAACGGGAGGAGTATAACACTCGGGACTTCTTATGTACTGTAGCTATGTTACTAAAAGTCTAATGTAGTCTCTATACACATGGTAGCTGTATGCACCGACCACACTTTATATTGCTTTCTTACATTCGAATGCACGGGTTTAGTGTGTTGAGGTTGGTCACAGTGTTCAGTCATTTTACTATTTGAATTATGTCCGGTTGCTTCAAGGGTTATGTGACATTCACGTAGGGAATTCATATCATTAGGGAGGATAGTGTGCATTACTTCACGTTAGGAACGTTATTCTTTACTTACGGTGCGGGGTGTCTTTCCGTGGTGTATTTCGTTGTCTACATCACACCAGGTTCTTGCTGTTTGCCAAACAAAAGTTTTCGCTGTTTTGAGTTTCGCTCAATGTGCACTTCGCTATAATTAGCGGTCGCTGTTTATGTGTCGACCAAAGTGAACTCGATGAATAGCTCTTTCGGTTTTGCAATATAGACCCGGAGGAAATTGCTAAGGAGGAAATAAAAAAGTTTATCCAACAAAAACTGAGCCAGCAAACAGAAGGGATTCTACTTTTCATTCTTATGACAATAAAGCTAATAGAGAGACTTTGCCAGTGAAACCTTTTCCAGTGTTCCTACGGAAAATGCTTGAGAGACAGGAAAAAATTTAAGAGTTAACCAGAAGAATCAGGAGATCCTTGGACTTGAACCAGAGTCTGGTTTTGGGAGATGGAGGTGAACATGAAGAAGACCAACAACACTGTTGTTGTTCGTCTTTCGGCTTTTCCCAGTTAGGGGTCGCCACAGCGGAACTCCGGTATGCTAATGATTGGCAGTAGATTTTCACAGTGCTGAGTTGCCATCTTGACACCCAACCTTCAACGAAGGCACGCCCATTCACGCATGTCTTTCAGGACACCACTCGACCCGCAGGGAGGACATGCAGACTCCACACAGAAAGCACTCCCCGCACTCCAGCAGAGAATCGAACGGGAGAACCTCTTGCTGTGAGGCAACAACGCTACCGCTGCACCACTGATTAGTGAATAAATGGAAGACTACAAATCATCATTCACATTTGTGAAATATGCATTTCAAGAAAAAGTGGCTGAGAAAGACTAGACTTTTGATGAATTTGTCAAAATGGTGGGTGGACTGTAAAGCATATACCCTCACTTTATGTCATTAATGTTTAAAAGAGCACTAAAAGAGAAAAAGGCCACTGTAAATAAAGCAATTTTTTGTTCTTAAAAAATAAATGTTTATTTAAGGGTACATTATTAAGCATTGGTCATGTCAATATATGATTTAAGGTAAGATGGAAGAGTAAAGTACCAAGAACAAATACTGTAATGTTGGACTCCAGAGGGTAGAGTATGCTGAGCTAGGAGAGATTGTCAAACATCAAATGAGTTAAGGGACTTAAAGAAAATTAGTGTGGAATATATTCTGTGAAAAGAGACTGGAGTACTCATGATTATGCGTATGGTTTTGAGGAAAGGGCAAAAACAAAAAAAAAAAAGAAAGAAAATGCCAATGTAGTTATATGGGAATGTATGACTCACAACTAGGACAGAAGAAGGGGTATTCCGGAGGTAGAAGAGGTGGAAGAAAATGACCATGGTGGTGCAGGAGCCACAGTATAAGAGGGCAATCAGAAGGGCCATAAAGAAGACGAGAATACCAGAAGTGCAAATCTAGTGATGGGGCCAGAATGTGCTGCTGTACCTGGATTGAAGTGGCATTTTAATGCACTTCCTATGTTCCCATTCACCTGTATATGTGTGCATATTATGTTTGTATGAGGAAAAGATGATGCTGCAGCACCAAGACCATTTCTTAGCTGCTTCAACAACTTAGTGGGAGAGCAGCCAGAACAGTGATACAGAGGGTCAAGATTTGAGTCCTACATGAAGCATGCACTTATTTAGTGTTTGCAATACTGCTGTAGTTGGACCAGGGACTTATAGGTTCATAGATTGGTACTAGGCTATCAGCCCTAGAGCCTATACAAGCCTAGCCATAACAATTCCCTGGCTATGTCTTCCCACAGTATTTACTTCCCTGGACCCCTGTCTAGCAGGGCGACTGACATGATCCCCGGGGTGAATTTCCTATCTTCCATCCGATCATCAAGGTTCCTTTTGAAGAGGGCCAAAGAGGCGCTCTGCTTGACATGTATGGGCAGTCTATTCCAGAGTCTGGGGTGTCTCTGGGTCAGGAACCTATCCCTCCAGCTTGTTTTGTTCATTGTGATGACAAGGTTTAGATCCCTGGAGCATGTGTCTCTGAGGGATTGGGATTTCTGTAAGTGTAGTATGTCCAACAGCTCTGGGTTTGACATGGCCTTGTATGTTAAGCAGAGATCGCCTCTGAGTAGACGATATGCGACAGAGTATAGGTGGAGTTTTTTTAGATGGTCAGCATATGGCATCTGCTTTAGGCCTGTGATTCTTTTAGTGAGGTATTTCTGTGGCCTTTCCAGCTGTTGAAGATGTCTTGAGAGGTACATACCAAATGGAGCATTGTATTCTATAATGGGTCTAATGAGGGATGAGTACAGTGGGACAATGACTTTTTTCTGGATGAAAAGCCCTTAGTGATGAGGTGTGCCACATAGAAGGATTTCCTGACTGTTGTGGCAATGTGGTTATCAAAGGTGAGACCACTGTCCACCTGTGTCCCTAAGTCTCTTATCACACTTTCGGTGTTTAGTTTACTGCCACCTATGTGGTAATTCACAAGTACATGTTTTTTCCCAAAGAGGATAACTACACATTTCTTGGCATTGAGCTTAAGCCCATGGCTCTGGCACCAAGCATCTGTTTCTGTGAGGCCCTTTTGTAGAATATCCACATTATTTGGGGATTCAATAATGGCTCCCAGTTTGCAGTCATCTGCGAACTTTGTTAGCCAGAGTCCCTTAGTGTTAGCCTGTACTTCAGAGAAGTAGATGCCAAACAAGAGCAGTCCCAGGACTGAACCCTGAGGTACTCTACTTGTCACTTGTCTGGAGCTGGATTTGGAGTCAGCTACTTTTACACTGTGAGTTCCAAAGCTTCATAACTGATATAGTAGTTCATAATGAACTCTAAAAAAAGGACCACATTGATACACTCTCCCTTTTTCCTTCTTTATTTGGTTACTTGATTTGTCAGTTTTAGGTTTAACCACATTTCTTGACTACTTTCAGAAAAAAGTATGTGTCCTTGAAGCTGCTGTCTGTACAGTTATACGTTTTGTACAAATTTTCTTTCTATATTTCCATGCCATGTTTTGAATCTTCAAATGAAGGTTTTGCAGCTGCAAAATATGTGGCTGCTTTTCATTGTGTCACCATATTTCTAATTTGTATTACAGCTGTAAGTTATGAATTCCTCATGTAATTATCCGTTTATTATATTTAACCTTGCCACAATGTACATTTTGTCTTTGGCCCAGGTCATTTCTGAAATGGTTCCTCAGACCAGTTCCTTTAGTAGTTTAACAAATACTGAAATAAAAATAAATACAATTTTGTACGGAGATGGGTAGATTTGAGTAATTTCCAGGGATGGCATGCACTGACTCAGGGATTAAGTTTTTCATTTAGTTCTGAGTATAGCCATTAACCTTTTTCACTAATTATTCTTGTTTTTAGTTGGAAAATGTTTTCTGTAGGACTTAGAGGACATTTGTTAAGTTGATTACCATAACAGTGCCTGAATTTTTGTTATTTATTCCCAGTTAACTGTGGATAAGTCTAAATGCAAAGAATGTTAATTAACATGTTTAGAAGGGTGATTTCTTGTTTTTTATGACCATATTTTGGACATAAGGCGGTGGACACTAAGGATGACTGAGGTGTTTTTATGGCATCTCTGCATGTGTTATAGCTATTTTGTTAAGATTAAGTCTAGAGTATAGTGTTTGTTGGAAGGTGGTCTTTTTCTCATTAATTGGGTTATTGTTTGAGATAAATTTAGTTGGAATGGGAGGTATATCAGTGTAGTGACCTGGAAACTATCCAAACCCTACTTATTGTCATTTGTTAACATGTAATAGTCCTCACTGGACTGCAGTTATAGAGTACTGTCTTGTTTTTAGTAAGTTGTTGTTGTTGTTGTGTCTTTCGGCTTTTCCCGGTTAGGGGTCGCCACAGCGGAACTCCAGTCCTCTAATGATTGGCAGTAGATTTTTATGTACCGAGTTGCCAGCCCTGATGCACAACCTTTAATGAAGGTATGCCCATTCACGCATGTCTCCAGACAGAAGACGCTGTAGCTGAGAATCGAACGGGACAACGTCTTACTGTCAGGCGACAGCACTACCGCAGTTTTTCTTCTTTTTAGTAAGTTATAGCTGGGAGAAGTTTGAAGTAACTAGATTTATTTCTAGCTCTTATTTTGTCTGCCTCTGGAAATTCCAGAAAGCATTTGTTTAGTGGTATTGCTAGCCAAGTCATGACTGACATCTGTTGGCATTGCTAATAATGAATATTTGATGCACAAAACAATGTTACTTTCTTACCTGTTTTCTGATTTGTTAAGCCAGAAGCAGTGGAATTGTTTTTCCATCCAATTAGGGCGAGTGAAATATGGTTGGGTCCATGTTTCATAAATTGCAAAAGCATCTGAAACTTGTATATTAAGCCATAGTTGAAGAATGCCTGTTTTATTAGTTTTGCTTTCCAGGGTTTTATGTGGAATCTTTAGACCTTTTTTGTCATCTCTGTTTTTGTACTGACTGCTTTGCCGTTAGCTGATTTGATAAGTTCCCCTTCCACAATGCCCATTCTCCTTGATCACTCTAATTTTTCTGGACATCAGGTTCCCCAGCTTGCTACTGTTAGGGAGTGAAAGATGACAGAACTCATGAAAGAGACAAGAGAGGACATGAATGAGTGCTCAGTTGCCAGCAACATGTAGCAGAATTTTTTTCCTAGCCCTCTTCCCTCCCCAGCATACTGATGTCACACTCATTGGTAAACTGGATGAGCTATGAAGAGTGGCTTGGGGATGTGCCTGCACAGGTGCAGAATGGTAATGCCCCCATCTCCCCCCCCCCCCATCTCAGCTGTCCCTGAAGCTCCAGCTTCCATCAGAGCTCACTAAAGGTCTTCCCAGTGCACTGCCTCCTCCCCAGGATACTCACACTGTTCTACCCTTGCCTGCGGCATCAAACACCAAAGCTGCTAGTCACGCTTGTCCCATCTGAGTCATAGTCAGAGCATTATCCCTGTACTCCATGTGAGTCTTACAATCTTTATGTATTTTTTGGGTTAGATAATATTGTAGTTTTGTTGTTGAGTGCAATGAGATGGCAGACCTGGAGTCATTTTTTTGTTATCAGAAAAAGTAATTGGTGTTTTGATCAGATATTGTGTGAGCTTTGGAAAATCAGATTTGTTGGGGGTAGCGGTGGAGCTTCTTGATTGCAGGTGTAGTTAAAGTTAAAAATTATGTTAGGTTTGTGTCATCAAAAATTGATGCTTGTTTGTCGAACCATGGGGCAGACAGATGAAATGCTGACTATAACCTAAATGACCTGAGTTTAATTAGTTACCTGGACCCTGGAGTAGCTAGTTCAGGGAGGGAGAGAGACAACAAGGAAAGAGCATGCACAGTTCTGTTGTGGGGGGGGGGGGGTGATGATGTGCTGGAGAGGCTGGACATTGCCTGTTCCTCAGGGAGACCAGAAGAAAGGTTAATCAGCTGGGCAAATCATGTGAATAGTGATTAATGGTGTATATGAGTGTCACAACTGAGGACACACTCGGGTACGCCCCCGGGGTTGGGTAATCCCAGGGAATCAGGTGAAGCTATGGCCAAATAGAGGGACTGCTACAGTAGCTCACTTAATGTTGCATTAGAACGAATGAGTATGCATGTAATCTGTATCTTTTTAAAAAATTAATCTGTGTTGGTTTCATTAAAGGGATTAAGTCAGGCTACTAAAATGTCATAAAAAAACAACTAGCAGCACATCTTCTGAGTTGTTAACTTTCAAAACTCACTTCAGTTAATACTTCAGCTATTGTGCACTGTATATATAAGACACATATAGGATGATTAGCATGAACCGTAGCTCAAAAATAAGTAAGTAAGTAATTATCCTTCAAAATGATAACACTGTTACAGCAAACAGATCTGGCAGTGGCTGTGTTTAATATTCTAGTTCCTAGCAAATTGAAGGGCAAGCTGTTGTTGTTTAAGGATTAACTACTTTCACCCTAATAGCAATGAATCTCCAAGTGGCAAGGATCTTTGAGGCTGTATATCTGTAAAGGAGTCAGTCAAGCAAAGCAAACCTCTAGCATCCAAGATCATAGTTTAAGCTTTTTGAGACTCCTTTTATCGCGGGTTCAGCCATGAAACTGATAGGCTTTCCCTGCATTTTATCAAGGCTTAGTTCACTGAAGCTTCAAATGAACAAAATAAAAAAACGTCAAACATTCATCTCAACCACACCAAAAAATATATATTTTTGCAAGGGGGCAAGTTCTTCTATATCCACACATTTTCCTTTACTTACATATACTAACTCCAGGACTGCACAACTTTGGAAAATAAAGAAAGCCTAAGCAAATTTAATTACTGCCAGTAAGAAAATAAAAAAAACATGGCAGAAGTGATATCCTGTTCTAACAGCAATCAAGCAGTTCCAAATCAACAGAAATTAACAAGTTTGAACTTGTCCACCTTGTACTTGACAAAATGTAGGGAAAGCACCTGCTACTAGGATTGATGAAATCTGCCAGCTGCAGTATGTAACGGGATCAGTGCCAGTTAAACTGCTGTACATCTAAACAAGAGGGAATTCCAGCGATATGTCCCCTTTCCTTGGCATGCAGTGACCTTTGGGAGTGGGAGGAGGCTGTTTTTCTCTCAGATAATGCTGTTTATGTGTGTGATTCACCAAAAGCAGTCATGTTTTTAGCAAACAGATCTGTCAGAGGCTGATTATTATTATTTATTTTGAGAATTTGCAATTGTTTTGACTTCACTAATATGAATAGGGCAAAGTGAAATTCAGAAACTTGTCTTCTGCCATTCTCACTTGTAAATTAATTCCTATGTATATGTATGTATGTGTGTATATACATATATATATATATATATATATATATATATATATATATATATATAGATATATATAGATATATATATATATGTATATATATATATATATATATATATATATATATATATATATAAATATATATATTCACTTCATAATCTCGAAATACTGAAATCTCGAATTTCAGTTTTTTGAGACCATGAAATCGAATCCACACAACACCGAAACACCAAAACCACGAAGCCCAAAACCGCGTAAGTCAAAACACCCAAAACACAGGACACACCAGACCACACATATACCACAACACCCACATCACAACATAAACAAACAAAACAACACACGTCCACAAGCCTACAACACAAATAAGCAAATGGGCAAGCCCACCTGCACCCCCCTACTTATATATATACTAACTTCAAGATCACACAAACAGTAAACAAAAGCAAACACACACACACACACACACAGACCACACATATACCACAACACCCACATCACAACATAAACAAACAAAACAACACACGTCCACAAGCCTACAACACAAATAAGCAAATGGGCAAGCCCACCTGCACCCCCCTACTTATATATATACTAACTTCAAGATCACACAAACAGTAAACAAAAGCAAACACACACACACACACACACACACACACACACACACACACACACACACACACACACACACACACACACACACAGATTCTACAGTCCCTCACACACATATCACACATATCAGCACACTCACATACACTCAAACTCCCACCCAAAACCCTTACAAAACACTCACTTACCTGACATAACACCTAAATCCACACACGACACCACACACCATCCACATACAATCATGGCGTAAAGCCATAACCGCAAATTCGAGATATTCGAATTTGCGATTATGTGCTTTCGCTATTTTCAAACTTCGACTTTATAGTGTTGAGATACTGAAATTTGACATTTCAGTATTTCGAGATTATAAAGTGTTTTTATATACACATATATATATATATATATATATATATATATATATATATATACACACACACACAGATATATATATATATATATATATATATGTGTGTGTGTGTGTGTGTATGTATGTAAGTATTTATGTATATCAGTCTGATGTATATATATATATATATATATATATATATATATATATCCATCCCCCATGGAGCTAATTAGTTTTTAAACAACTGCAAATGAATTCCTTGCCTGTGTAAAGTCCTGAATTTATTTTATTGCAACAGCTACAATCACCAAAACTATTAGAAACACATGTTAAAGTTAGCATTAATATAATTTTTTCAATACCTCAGTTTATTTGTGGCAAACCAAACTGTATTTGTTGACTCTAGTAACTCAATCCACATAGCTGGAGAATTTTAGAATAAGCACACACAGTTCTTTTTAAACACTTGCACCCAGATGTAGACTCAGATTCCATTTGTAAGCAGTAGCAGTGTTCAGATGATCCATTCCATTTCTTATATTGCAGCTTTCAATACAGGGACTGTGCTCAGTAACTCCTGCATCTCTCGAGAGCAGACTTTCCAGCACCCCAATCCCAGACACAGTACAAGAAGTTAATACAGCCAAGGTAGCAGTCAGATAGTACCAGTTTCCTGCCAGATTATGTAAATGGTTTGAAAGCTTCAGGAGAGTTTATGTTTTCTTTGTTGAACCAAGATAAACTTGATTGTCAAATTCTAAAATCAAGTAGTTCCACTAAAAGGCAGGATGAGAAAGGATGCTTTCAGTGTAACTTAGCAGTAAATATACATGCTGTAATAAGGTACACTTTGCTGTTATCATGCAAGGAAAAAAATCTTCATTTAGTAATTGCCTTCTGGACTAATTCTTAAACTGATTATTAAATGTAAGAAATGAACAGCTGTGCTTAAGTTTGAGGGGTGTACATATTGTGTGTTTAACTCTATTTATTTTATTGTCTTGTTTCCTTTGCTCTTTCCTTTTTTGTCATTATATTTTCACACTGATCATACAGAGAAGAAGCGGAAATAGTCAAATTGGGTTAATGAAATGAGCTTTAGGTAGACCCTTTTAATCTTTCCTTGTTTTACTTTCTTTTATTTTCTTTTTAGCCTGATTATGTAAAGCAAAAAGAAAAAGAAATCAGCCAGTCATCTCTTATGTAACTAACAGCACTGCCATTCATTTCCTGCTTGCTTTTTTTTTTTTTTTTTTTAAAACAAGTTTATTGTTTTAACATATAAGAGAAATATCATAACAATTTTACACAAATAATTAAAAATAGGTATTATTATAATATTCAACAAAACAACTAAAGTATTTACAAAGACATCCACTACAATCAGATCAATTAATTAAACTAAAATACTGTGCTATTGAAATTAGAATTTTTTAACAAATTTTGTAAATTATCCCATACAATAAAATGTGATGTTTTTTCTAGTTGTTCTCATTCTAATTGTGCTTATTTCCATATGACACATTATATTCATAACATTTTTAAATTCATTGAACGAAGGAGGTGTATCTGAAATCCAATTTCTAGTTATTATTTTCCTAGCCACTGCTAGGATAGACCATAACAAGGGAAGCTTAATCTTTTTAACACATTGAGGTACAGGTGTGTTGAATAATATAAGAGACTTAGAAATAATGAAATTATCTGTAAAAAGAGCCTGCAAAAATTCATTAATTGACTTCCAGTATTCTTTCAACTTCATACAGTCATAAAACATATGAGCCCAGTCAGCATTAATTTCTACATTACATCTCTTACATAGATTATCTTTATTATTAATTTTATTCATCATCAAAGGTGTATAAAAAGATCTATGTAAAAATTTCCATGTATAAAGTCTCTAGACAATGGAAGATGTAGTTCTATAAGCAGATTCCAATATATATTGTTTATCTTGTTGAGTTGGTGGGTCCCCATTAATAGAGGTGAAATAATTCCAGTATGAATCTACATTGTAAAAAGTTTCTTGTCTGATATCCTGCTTGCTTTTTTAACTGTCTGAAATCCATTGTCCTTCATAGCTGTCAGAAGTAAACTTTGAAGTCCACATTTAATATTCACTTTGAAATGCAAGCCCTGAAACTTAGTGATATTAGTTACATTTAGAGATCTGAAATATTGTCTACTGTTTCCTTGAAAGGAGCAGTCTGAATGTCCCAACTTTGTTCTGGATGTCTTACTGTATCTGTGTACATGCATGTATGCACGTGTGTGTGTGTGTGTGTGTGTGTGTGTGTGTGTGTGTGTGTGTGTGTGTGTGTGTGTGTGTGTGTATTTGCCTATCAGTTATGGTGCTTTCATCTTCGGATGGAAATTTACTACTTCTTGTATTTAAGTACTGTTGATGTCCATGGTAATCCTACTCAAGGATCTTTGGGCAGGTAATTCACACAACTTATTAGAAGGCAGACATCATTCCCTTGGGCTGATCATTTTAGCAGTCAAATATCCCTAACAGTATATAGCGGCAGTCTTACATCTTGACTATTAGGAGGAACTGATATAAAGAGAGAAAAAAATGCATGCTATGCTATGTAATGTTTTGCTGCAGAAACTGATGGGTTAATCTGTCAGCTTTATGAATTTGTCAGTCACTTTCCAGGCCTCAGTCTTTGGCAATGCCAGATTTTTTTAGCATATCATTTACTGATTTATTTATTCATTCACGATATTTATTAATGAAATTAGAAATTTGGGATCACTTTGACTTTTATTTTTGACTTTTGACTTCTCTGATATCCCCAGAGAAGCTTAGCAGCATGTGCACTTGTTGGCGTAGCTAGGCATGATTTAGTCTTCCGATGCAAATGGTTCACTCTTTCATCTCAGTTGATTGTGATGCATGCAGTAACCATACCTCTTTACAACAGAGTATTATCCCAGCAGAAAGACATAGTGCATGAAGTAGTGGTTCATCAGGCTTTTGGCTCTCTACCTAATAACTTGGAATAACTCATACTGTTTCTAAACAGCTCTTTTTTCCACTATGATCTTGTTTAGTTTAAAACAGGCAAAAGCCTCTCAACAGAAAATCTGAACAACATTTTCTCAAATGTATGAAAAGAGAGGGGCAGATCCACTCCATTGTACAACTCTAGTCTTGTTTTTAGAGTGCTTATGTTATGTAACTTTAAATGGTGGGTTTGTGATCGTGGAAGCCTACATGCTTTTTACGCTGCTGTGTCCTATTGGTATATGTGCTTTTGAAATTATGTCATATGCATATAAGTTGCTCTGTCATCATTAATGTTTGTCTGAAGAAGCGGTATTGTACTACCGTGAAAGCGCTAACATTTTTATCTTTTTGTGTCCTGCAATAAAAGCTTGGTACATTTTATAACTGCCGGTTGCCTACCCTTGTTATATTCAGCCATATAACATCACAGTGCCTTCCTGCCTGTTCTGTGGGGACTTTTTAACAGTGTTTGTTCATTTGTTGCTGCTGGGTTTTGTTTTATCGTAGGTATACATAATGAATAGTTTCACTGACAAATCTAAGTCCAGTGTGTCACAGTTCTTCATATTACAGATAAGGAAGCCTTCAAAGTATTTCACTCTTTTGCTCTAAATGAGGAAAGGTACAGTAAGCCAGTGCTGGGAAGTAAATGACAGGCATACTGTGAGTCAAAGACTAATCTGCTTTATGTAAGAAATTGTTTTTGTGTAAACCAAGATATGGAATAAACAGTTGATACATATGTAACTAAAATGAGACACAAGACATGTTTGAACAGCTACATGATTTATTGATCAGAAATAGAATTCTGTGCAGCATAAGAAATGACTACATTAGAGACAGGCTCCTGACATAATCCATACCAGACCTCTCAACTCTATTTTGGAGGAACATTCCTATTTTCAGGATTCAAGATGCCCCTATATTTGGAGGAATGTCCCCATTTTCAGGCTTGATTTACCCCTTTACACAATTTTCTCAGTCCCACATATTACGTGTGATTTTGAAGCTGTGTAGCACACAGAAAACACACGACATGATCATCATATTAGTAGCAACAGTAATTTAACAAAAGAGGGCACACATCTTACAACTTCTTTTATCCAAAGCAAAAATAAATGACTTTGTGTGGTAGAATTTTGCAGTACTTTTCATTAAAGTCTACAGATTTTATACTGTCTCTTTGACATGCTTGTATTTTTCCACCATTTTTGTTGCTCTCTGTTTTGTAAACACATTCTTTTGAGTAGTTTCCAACATTGTTACTGGAAGCAGGAAGAGTTATTTGCAATCCAGTATTCAAATTTTATGCTAATTAGGTGTCCAGATTTTTAGCTGGATGTTCGTATTTTTCAAGGGTCTTTGTTACTATTTTCAGTGTCTGTAGATCAAGAGGTATGAGCCATACTGTCACAAGAAAAGACATAGATGCATGTTGTACAAGTGAATTGTTGAATATGCAATTAAAATCTCTGTATCTGATGGCATAGACACATGTAAGATTGATGCTGAACCTTAAAATAAGGAGAAAACAAACCTGAAAAGGTATAGATTTAAAAATCAAAGGGACAACATGTGGGTCACAAGGCACTGTCCAAGATGATATGTAGTAACAAATATGCGGCTAAGTGCACACCCAGTGCATATGATGAGGCTGTTGACATGGAAAGAGGTGCTGTAAGGTAGAAAATCAAGTTTTTAGGCAGTGTGGAGCAGCTAGTCATCATGCAAAATGTGTTTTAAGAGAAGAAGGTTGCAAAAGCAGAATATTAATATTTTGGAGACAGGCAGTAATGTAAAGACAGAAATGCATGTGAATAAAGCAGTGATGGTTAGTGAATGTTGGCATAAACATATATTGTAAAGCAATAAGGTTTGATAAAAAGCTTGAAAATAAAACTGAGAAAGAAGTTTGGTCTGAAAGGTATCTAAATGGAAAACATTACGTTTAAGCTCAACACCACAGCAGAGTGTAACTGGCCAGAGTGTACCTTTAGAAGTTTGTCTCCAAATTGCAAGCTAACTGACCCTGCACGTGATCTGTTGTGGTACTTGGAAAATAAACTAATAAAACCTGTGGGTCAAATTTGCATGAACTGTGATTACAAAAATAAAGTATGTAAGCAGCTTTTCAAGAACTAGCTGTGCAATCTATGTTAAAGCAACGTAACATAGTTGATAATGACATGCATTTATCAGCATTATTAAGAGAATGCAGTCTATACAGATAGAAACTGGTAATGAGAATGCAGTTTATTTACACTCTTTGTGAATAGAATACAATTAGTACATTGAAAATCATGTCAGATAAGCAGTAGAATGAGAATGTGAGATTCAATCATTTGTATGGTGACAGAGGTAACTAGAACATTCGAGTAGAAAGCCAGTGTTCAAATAAGTGGAGTGTTATGCCAAGAATAGTACTCAGACAATAAGTACAGGACTGAAAAGTCTCTGAACAAAACAAAAAAAAATCTGTATGTTACCGTTTATTCAGTGAAATGGTGCACAGAAAGAAGAAGCACTAGAAAAAAGTTGTGTGTATTTTATTAATATCACTGTATATGTCATTGTCATTTAAGTGTCATTTTGGATTATCTGCCAAGGTAAAGCTCAGATGCTCTCTCTCTCTGTTACTGTGACAACTGATTGGTTGAGCTTATCCTGTAAGGGAAGCCGTCAGATGTGACAGGAAGTGAGTGATGTTCATCATTATGATCACTGCTGCTGTAGCCTTAGATATATTGGTTACATCCTGCTAAGGATGTAACAGCCAGCCAGCTTCAAAACAAACCAAACACTCAACAAAACCATCAGTCAGCTCAAACTGAGCTGACTAAAAAGAAAGGTTTGAGTGCCAAACACTTCAGAGCTTTCCTGCCATAGAAGAGAACACTCCTCTGCGAGCTTTCAAAGACTAACAGTCGGCTTGTGCTGTTCCTCTGCTGGGAACTTAAGTTCCCTTTGGGGGAAAACCTTCCACACCAAAAAATTGCTGTTTTATTATACTTCTCTGTTTAGGAAAACTGTTTTTAAGCTAGGAGTTTGCATTTTAATGGACTGTCACAAAACTTAACTTTACTTTTAAATGGAGTGTCAGTTTAAAAGTTGTTTAAAGTAATCAAAAACATTTTTTTTTGTGAAGAAGTTATGTCTATTTTACTTTTTAGAGCTGACAACGTGTTTTAAAGTGCTCTTTACTGTGTTTTTTTTCTGAAAAAAGTGACTTTTAAATACTTTAAATTTTTAATGGCTCCTGCTGTTTGTTTCCCCTCAGTAAAGAGACACCATTTTCTTCTTGATTTTAGAATAAGTTACTGGTCCTACAACTGGTCTTTCTTCCAGCCACGAAAGAAAAAGTTAGACAGCCTTTGCTACCACAGCAGGCTAGCAATTTACCTCAACCACAGGTGGGTGAATTTGCTCTGGCCATAGCTTGCTCCTCAGACCACTCATCTTTTACCCTGGATCCTTCTAGTATAGCACCTACAGCCACTATGTATGGCGGGTTAGCCATGTCCACTGCGACTGTTGGGGTCCCCTCAATGAGCAAGGAAGAGCCACTCTTGATGGTTCTGGAAAGAGGAACAGGGAAGACTTCTCTGTTTAATCAGAATATTGTACCCATCCTTGGGGAAACTGCTGATGTTGCCATATCTATCTACTCTTGTTCAAATTTCCTTAGGATTAGTTTATTGGGTCTGGCTCAGAGTTTAATTCAAGCTATTGATCCTTCTTGTAAGGTGGTTTCTGCTAAAAGAAAGAGAGATATTTCCTTTCCTGTTAAGATTCAAGATTCTAAATCTGAGCAGGAAGATGAACTGGCAGATACAGGATTTTCTCCTCAGTTTTCTGATTCAGACTCAGAGGAGAACCCAGTTTCTGATTCTGCTTGGGGGGGGGGGGGGCTTTTTCTCTGAGACTGTTTCCATTATATGCTAGTGTTTTCAGTGGAACACTGAGGTTTCTCAGTCCTTCAGACAATACTATGAGATGTTACAGAAGGAATGTCCAAAACCTGCACCCATTCCTCCAGTTCTGTCAGCTCTAGAGGATGTGAGTGTGAGTGTGTGTGTGTGTGTGTGTGTGTGTGTGTGTGTGTGTGTGTGTGTGTGTGTGTGTGTGTGTGTGTGTTTCTGTCTGCCACTGCCTGCAATTTCCATGATAGGCAGCTGACCCTAAAAAGGCCACTGCCTGCAATTTCCATGATAGTTAGGCAGCTGACCCTAAAAAGGCCACTGCCTGCAATTTCCATGGTAGTCAGGCAGCTAACCCTAAAAAGGCAGATAAAATGTATAAAGTTCCTCAGTCATGTCTTTTTTATACATTCATCCCAAACCTGACTCAAGAGCTATTGCTTTAGTTAGTCCTACTGCTGTTAATCAGTTACTTCTGATCCTGTTTTTTCCCGGCAAAGATGGGAAGATCTCTGATAACTATGAGGAAAAAAAGTATATGCATCTGCAACTTTGATTTTCAGGATTTTGAATTGTCAGGCTCATATGTTAAAGTTTATTTTGAGTAATTGTGAAAGTATGTGGAATATTTTCCCTACAGTTTCTTCTTGTGAGGAAAAATCGGTTTAAATAATTTAGTTTCTTCCATTTCACAGGTCACAACTCATTGTTGATAGTGCATGTATGTCTCAGCTGATATTTTTCCAGATCTGTGTCCACTGCTACTATTTTGAGAGGTTTTCCTGTTTGCAGAAGCAAGGCTAGAACAGGGTGAGTGGGGCAATGGCACCAGACATGAAGTTTTGAGTGGACACAACTGACCACTGATCATCCCAATCATTCTTTACTTCAGTACCATCTTTTAAAAGCCAATATTGCATTTGTGGTCAAACCTGAGCGCTGCAGTGTGTGGCCTAAACTGTAGCAACTGTTTGATATATTTGTAGTAAGCAGTTTGCTACAGTTGAAACAAAGGAATTGTTTATGTAAAACGTGAGCACTGTGGCACTCTGTGCAGGCAGGGCATAAACTGTAGCAATTGTTTGCTACATTTGTACAGTTTAAAAGAGAGAGAGTGTGTGTGTGTGTGTGTGTGTGTGTGTGTGTGTGTGTGTGTGTGTGTGTGTGTGTGTGTGTGTGTGTGTGTGTCTATGTATGTGTGCGTGTGTGTGTGTGTGTGTGTGTGTGTGTGTGTGTGTGCGTGCGTGTGTGTGTGTGTGTGTGTGTGTGTGTGTGTGTGTGTGTGTGTGTGTATATATAAAATAAACCGTGGTAGGGGAAGGAGGGTTGGGGCAAGACACAGAAATGGGCTGGGGCAGGAAGAGAGGTGTATTATCACGTTGGTGTGCTTGTAGAAGGAAAGGCATTTTTTGGCTTTTTTTGTTTTGTTTTTTTTGACTGTTCACTTGAAGAGCTGAGAGGGTGGGGAGCTGGTTTGTAATACTGCCACAGGATGCAAATGCAGCCAGCTACACCTCTGCTTGGTTATGTTCTCAGAACCTCCCAGATGATGTGAAAAAATAATATTTTAAATTCTCCTTTAGATAGGGATTTAGTTTTTAGTTCCTCTACTGTAGAGTTTATCAAAATGTGTGATGAAAGAGGTAAGCTGATACAGGGAATTTTTAAGATTTTTTTAGCTTTCGTTTTCCGAATTTTCTAAGGGATTCTCTAATGCTTCATCCAGTTTGAGCAAAAAAAAACAAAATAAATAGTTTTACCAAAATGTGGGTAAACAGACATTTAAGAAGGAATGGCAGGGGGTTCCAATAAGAATTTAGCCCGCTTCCCAAAACTCAAAGACAGTCTAACAAGTCAGAATGACTGTTTAAAGGAACTTTTTCTCCCCTCCCACCCTGGCAGCCCCATTTCCCTTTCAGAAGGTCTAAATCTAAACTATTCTGTTTGACAACAGATAGTTTCAGAAAAATGGGTTTTGAAGATAATTCATCAAGGTTGCAGATGGCAGTGAGAGGAAATCCTTCCTTTCCAAGGAAGTAATTCCTTGACCACCAGACCAGAGTCTTCTATTTCCCCATTCTTCAATACATGCTGTCTCAGGGAGTAGTAGAACGAGTTCATCCTTCCCAGGTTGGAAAGTTTTTTTTTTAAGAATGCTTATAGTACCAAAGAAAGAAGATGCTTGGAGAACAGTACTGGATCTTTCTTTCTTAAAAATGTTTGCCAGTAGTTTATCTCTTCACCATCTGCTACGTATTTTGCTTTTTCTCATGTGGGTTGTCATTATTATATTACTAGACTCTAACCCGTACACTTCCCTCATCATTTAGCCAGACCCACTCACCCTCCCAGCAGAGTTTGCCATCTAGTTTTGAATGCTACATGCAGTAGCAAGCATCTGAACCTCAGGGATACCCTACTTAATGTCAAAATCAAGGAGACCCAACTTACTACTCTGCTGTGGATGTATAACCTCAATAAACAAGTCTCTTGATTGAAATTTATTCACATTTCTTCACTATGAGGAGTCCCGCCTTTGCTATATACTATGTGTATAAGGTGTGGGCTCTGTATCAGGGATGTAGTTAGTAACTCTGTATATTAGATGCTGTAGTAAAACTTGTCATATGTTAAACATTGCATTACCCAGTTTTAAACAGACAAATATATCTCTTCATAGACAGTATTTAATCTGCACCTCTCACAAATTTAGATATTTTATTCTTTTATACAACCCCCATCTATCAATACCTAGTGTACTTTTATTAACAGTATTTCATAGAACCACATTAGGTAAACGTATTGCACCCCCCCTTTTTTTCAACACCGGGTAAATAACTAGCAGGTTTTTTGGTATTAATCTAATTTCATATTTTTAACAGTTTCCTAATAAGCAGTAGATTTTGTCAAACCACCCCAATCATACTTCTCTTATTTATCTTTCTCATTTTATTTTTATGTAGCAAACAATTGTTGCTACCAGTGCCCAACTTAGCAAATGTGTGACTCATCTAATGAATCAATAAATTACTATGATCTCTCACAGCTAATCACCACTACTACCCATTATAATAAAAACAAAACTAAGGTAACATTAATTGACTGGATTCTTACCTCTGTGCCTCATAAAAGTCTTTACCTCAGGTACTCTTCTAGATACCCTAAGTGATTATCTCCCTATCTACTTATTAAGAAAGCAAGATTATATTCAAAAGCTGCCACATTTCAGCATAGCACACAACCTCACACATTTCAGCAAAGACTCCTTTATCTCCTATGTAAAACTATATAACTGGAATACTCTGAAATACCTTCCACTGGATGACACAGTAGCTGTTTTAGATCTACTTTCTTAAACATCCTAAATGAACTTGTTCCACACAGAAAAAATGTGAGTTAGGACCAAACTTACCCTTGGTTGTCTCAAAATACAAGCAATTTATGAGGTTTAGACATAGGGCTTGGAATACATGGCTATCCAATAAAAAGCTAACAAATATCAAAAATTTTGAAACCAAACCAAAAATCAAATGAAGTTACATAAAAATATTATACTGATCTGTAACATAAAAATTCCAAAAATCCAAAAACATTCTGGTGCTTTATAAACCAGCTGCTCAATCTCAGCCGCACCACACATCCATCTCCTACACTTAACACTAACATCTTTGCTGATGCTTTCAACTCCCATTTCATTCTGTCAGTCTCATCACTGCTCCAAAGTTATCCTAATACTAATAACTCCAGAAAGCCCCCATTGCTTACATAAGAAAAATGTCTTAAATTGAAATCCACAGCCTTAGCCCTTGATGAAATACTGACAAATACCCTAAGATGTCTGTGGAAGCAACAGACTACCCAACTTCTGTTCTAATAAATAGCTCCATCAGTGAAACATATGTTTCTACCATCATGAAAAAAAAAGCCACATTCTCCCGCAAACACAAAGGAGGGCATTTATCTGTACTCTTAAACCACAGGCCTATTGCCATCCTCTCCCTCGCTATCGAAAATACTTGAGAAATGTATCCAGCCCCAACTGTAATAACCTTACACAAAATAACCTCCTCTCTTCATCTCACTATGGTTTCTTCCCCACCACAGTACCTCTACCACCTTAATTAGTTTCATCAATACAGTAAGCACAAATGGGAATGATGGACACTGAGTGTCAGCCTTCTTCCTGGACTTATCCAAGACCTTTGACACAGTCTGGCACTCTATTCTCCTATAAAAACTCTACAACCTAGGACTCAACACCACTGCTACATCATTTGCCAGCTATTCCTAAACCCAAATAATTCCCAGCTAATTATTTTTACTCCCAAACAGTTTACAATCATTAAAACCTTTTTCTCAGTTACCTTATCCAACAAAACAAAAATTGAAACTTGTCACACATATTAAATTACTAGGTATCTTTGTGGAAGAGAACCTAAAATTTGAAACACGTACAAAATATAGTAAGAAAATTACACCAAAAACTACATTTGCTCTCTATATATGTAAACTTTTCCTTTCTGACATTACAAGAAAATACATTGCCTCCTCTCTTTTCTTGGTTACTCTAATGTATTTTGTGCCAGTGCTTCACAGCATCCAAGAGACCTTGCTAAACAAACCTGAGCAATGCTACTACAAAATAGCAGTATGCACCACTGACCTTCCAAATTGAACCCACCACTCTACTGCACTCTACCACCCTAAAGGAAGTATAATCATTGGAATTCCCACATTATCTAACTTGTTCGCAACTTCCTCATATCCATAAATCGTGTATAAACCTAACAACTGTCCATCTGTCTCCAACCTTATGCAAATATATAATCCTTCCAGGCCACTGCATTCATCAGACAAATACCAGTTATATGTAGAATTTGACAGTTTACCTCTCTGAGTAAAGGAAAATCTCCGAATCACTATACAAGATTATCCAAGAGTCATTCCATGTAGAGGTAAATTCAGCTGTAAAAATTAAGGCAGTTTACATATCCCTCTGTTCAAATGACTCTTTCCTTCAGTGTTAGAATATGAGAATTTATGAATATATTACGGTGGTAGCATTGTTACCTCACAGCAAGAGGTTCTCCCATTCGATTCTCGGCTTGGGAGTGCCTTCTGTGTGGAGTCTGCATGTCCTCCCCGCGGTTGGGTAGCGTTTGAAAGACATGCGTGCGTAAATGGGCGTGCCTTCATTGAAGGTTGGGCATCGAGCTGGCACCTCAGCGTTTAGTAAAAATCTACTGCCAATCATTAGCGGACCGGAGTTCCGCTGTGGCGACCCCTAACTGGGAAAAAGCCGAAAGACAAACAACAACAACAACATGAATATATCAATGACATCAAAAAGGGTAATAACAGAAATGCTGTTTTTAAATACTCACTTGACTGTAATGAGGTTAAGATGTTATTTTTTGTATTAGGGTGCAAAAATGCCCACAAGGTGGTGACTGGGAGAATTTCATTTTACTCAGAGGTGCATAGGGAAATTCTATTAAATGCAGATACTCGCCAAATCTTAATGGACATCTGTGCCTTGCAGTGATTTTAAAGTGGAAGAGTGATAGGTTAAACAATTGACCTATCACTGTTCGAGTTTGACAATGTTTTCTGTATAAGTAGAAGATGTTTCTGTTGTATTTCATTCTGATGAAGTTCTATCACTAAGAATGAAAGTGCTCCATAAATTTGTTTCTTGGACAGTTTCCTGTGATTGTGGTCTTCTTTTAGTTACTTAAGTTTGCAAGACAGGAAACACAAGTAAGTGATATTGGATAATATTTCACAATTTGCCAGGAGTTCAGAAACATTACAAGAATCTGAGTTTCAATATGTCACTCCAAGTCCAAGACCTCCACAATCAAAAGGATAAGTAGAATGCATGATACAGACTGTAGAAAATGTGCTGAAGAAATGTGATGTATCAGAACAAATGAATGTTCATCTAGCATTACTCCACTACAGAAATAGACCACTGCAGACTGTAGGCTTATCTCCTTCAAAGTTACTGATAGGAGGAAGGCTGAAATTCAAAGTACTAGAACCTCTCATTGTACTGGTACCAGAGAACAGAATAGAATGCATGCTTCAGAATGTCTCAGAAAAATGTGATCAGAAGCAATACAATGATAGATCAGCTAGAAACTTAGCTTTCCACAAAGAAAGAGAGAGAGAGAGAGAGTGAGAGAGATAGGGTGTCAGTGCGACATTAGTTCAAAATGTTGGCAAGAAATGCCACATAAAAGGCAATTCTGCTGAGTCATCAGCACTGTGCAAGAAGAACCTGTATTGCTCTGGAAGATGATGTGCTGCTGTACAAAAGAAATTGCAGACATGGAGAAACTACTGAATCATGATTACTTGAGAGAAATTTAGATGGTCAGACTTGATCAACAGTTGTCAGATACTTTGTGATGCCAGTAAAATTATCCTTAGCTGAGAAATGAGCTCAGAATACAGATTCTGCTTCAGGAACTGTGAGCAGTCCAGTCAGGGAGATTTTTCCTTCTATTTCTGCTACAAAGACTGCTGATTCCATAACTCAAATCAATGGCTGCTATAGATATGGTAAACTTATTACAAAACCATTTGGATTTAATGATTTTGCGTAATTTTCCTAGTTACATGTGACTTTTTAATTTCCTTGACGTTCTTTGCATTATATTGTTTTGTCCCATGAAGCCTTTTTTTAAACTCATTGTGTAAAGACTATCCCAATTTTTGATTGAGTATAACTTTTTTTAATAAAAAGGTGATGTATATACATTGCGAAGTAAACAATTTAAGTATCTGACTCATCTGAATGTATGGGTCTTAGCACTTGTGAGTAAAACTATAAAGACGTTAAATTTCAGTCTCTTTTCTCTTGTATTCTAAAACCCCTTCCATTTACTGATGTTCACTCTGCTCACACCTATTTCAGGAATGTTAGAATCTGAGTCTGGAAGATCAGATGTAAAGAGCCATGTAAAAATTTCCACATGAAGAGGATGTCTTTAAGAACAAGTTTTTCCATGTGTAACAGATTTCTGAAAAACTTGGGCAGCTGTAGAGGTCAAAGGGATCATGATCCTCTTTGAGGTCACCAGACTGAAATGTCAAGACCCACCTTTTTCATAAAGGCAAAGAGTGGGAATATTTGTACTCCCTTAAGTCTGAGACAGGTTCCTGGTCATGGAATATTATTGAATCTTACTGATAATGTTATGGTTATTTAATCAGATGATTACCTTATTCCAAAAAGGAAGAAGTCTAGCAATTCCTACATTGAGATTTTCAGTTGACAGATGTTTATGAGCAAATTTATTTGATATTGTTTATGATTGGTTACATACCTGGAGTATAGGATACCAGAATTTCAGTCCTTTTTAATTCTTGTGTTAGAGAATCCATTCAAGCCATCATGAATTAAAGAAAGACTATACTGCAATATGTAATGGATGTTAGAAAAACCCAAATAACAAAAGTCTGCATATGTAGGTAGTATTATCTGTAAATTCTGATAACATTTTGGGCATGCAAAAATACTTAGATTTATGCATCACAAACCACAATTACAATAATAGTAAATAGTAACAGTTATCAGTTCATAAGACACAGAAGCATATTCTTGTAAATACTAATAGAGGCAACTTAGCTGGGTATGTTTTCATTCACATCACATTCCAGTCTTTAAAGTCTCTTACTGCATCTTGAATTAGCCCAAAAACCCTTGGCTGGTCAAATGACTTCATCATCAACAAATTGCTGAAAGACTCTGTAAATGCTCCTGTTCTCTGCCTTTATAAATCCACTACCTGCTGTCCTGCCGGAATTATAAAACATCCTTCACGTTGATGGGGGATTACCATAATGGTTCAGGTCCTTACCTTATAAACACAACGTACAGAGTTTGATTCCTACCATGGATTACTGGCTAGGCTTAAAATGGCCCTTAATGGCAGTTACCTTAGTATTCATCTATGAACTTATATAGTTATATGTACATACAGCCCATCAACAATCATAATTTATTCAGTTATATTTAATAAGTAGGCAGGTGCACTTGTCTAATGATGATTTTCATGCATGAGCTGGGCCATAATGATTAAGAGCTGTATTAACAATAAAAACACAGCAAATTAAAATGTATATACATAGGCTGTTGGATATAAACAATGAAGGAACACATATTTGAAAAAGAGTAAGAGACAAAGTATGAAAAATAAAGGAAGTTATAAGAGTAAAGTAACAATAGCAACTTTAGACAGGAAAATAGTGAGAGAATAAATACGAAGTGAGGAAGAGAAAACACGGGAAGGAGTAAGATAAGATGAGGATAATTAAGCAAGAGCTTGAAAAACAGGCAATGACCCAGATGACCTAAGATCAAGTAGCAGCTCTGGATCTGGAACTGCCAGGCAGGGGTCAATGCAAGTGAGCAGCTTATGCCAGCTTGCCCATCCTAAGGGGGGAGAACTCACTTGCAAGCAAAGACCTGTATGTTCACAGTAGCCATATGACCAGGGGGATGTGGGCCCAATGATTTCAAGACAGTGATGATGGCTCTGATAGGGTATGTATGTGGATCACACATCACATGGAGAGCATAGGATGCCCTTGAGAAGAAGTGGGTGCCTGCCTCAGCCACCAGGGTGTGATTAGGATCATTCAAGAGAAAACCTCAGTGGCTGTGTGCATGACAGCTTACATGATCAGCTCTCACCCATGGAGTGTAGAGGGACTGACTGATAGCAAAGTTTGATGGTTGGTAGACAGTGAGGAAAGAAATTACTTCAGAAAATGCAGCTGTTCATAGGTTCATAGGTTCATACTAGGCTATCTGCCCTAGGGCATTTATAAGCCTAGCCAGAGTGTGTTCGGCTTTCACCACCCATTTTAAATTAATTTTGCTATGCCCTTTTTCGAAGTTAGTATACTGTGCCTCTGTCTAACAGTGACACAGAAGTGATACCCGGGGTAAACCTACGATCTCCCATCCACTCATCAAGATTCCTCTTGAAGAGAGTCGATGAGGGACTCTGCCTAACCTGGACTGGGATTTTATTCCAGAGTGAAGAGAGCCTCTGGGTTATGAATCTGTCCCTCCAGCATGTCCTATTTATTTCAGTGCTGAGGTTCAAGTCTCTCAAGCATGTAGCTCGATGGGATTTGGATTTTCTGAGGTGCAGCATGTCCATTAATTCCGGGTTGGACATGGCTTTATACGTCAGGCACAGATCGCCTCTGAGCAGGCGGTATGCCACTGAGTAGAGCTGGAGTTTCTTTAACTGGGCAGCATATGGCATCTGTTTGAGCCCTTTGATCCTCTTGGTGAGGTAATTTTGGGGCCTTTCCAGTTGCTGCAGGTGTCTGGTAAGGTACACCCCAAAAGGGGCATTGTACTCAATTATGGGCCTGATGAGGGATGAGTAAAGAGGCACGATGACCTCCCCTGATCTAGATGTGAATCCCTTCATGATTAGGTGGGCTATATAAAATGTTTTTCTAACCACTTTGGCCACGTGGTTGTCAAATGAGAGATTGCTATCAACTTGGGTCCCCAGGTCCCTAATTACTTCTTCTGTACTTAATGGATTACCACCTATGTGGTAATTTGTGGGCACTTTGTTTTTGCCAAAGGGGATGACTATACACTTTTTGGCGTTTAGCTTGAGGCCATGGCTCTGGGACCAGTTGTCTGTTTCTATGAGGCCCTTTTGGAGGATGCTTGTGTCGGCTGGAGAGTCGATTATGGCGCCCAGTTTGCAGTCATCTGCGAACTTGGTCAGCCACAGTCCTTCCGTGTTGGCCTGTACCTTCGAGAAATATATACCGAACAAGAGAGATCCCAGGACTGAGCCTTGTGGGACGCCACTTGTAACTGGTTTGGAGTCTGACATGGCTCCAGCAATTCTAACCATGTGGGTTCTGTCCTTGAGCCAGTTTGCAACCCATCTAGTGACATAGGGGTTTATATTTAAGCTGGTGAGCTTATCTATAATGCCCGAGTGGGGTATTGTATCGAAGGCTTTTGCAAGGTCCAGGTAGGCTGTGTGGACCACCTTTCCCTCGTCAATGGCCTTGGTGACTGTTTCAAAGAAATCGACCAGGTTTAAGAGGCAGGATCTGCCCTTAACAAAGCCGAACTGGGTAGGATCCAGTGTCTGTAGGTCCCCAATATCTTTATTTATGAGGTCCATGATGATACTTTCCATAGCTTTGCAGACCAAGCTAGTCAGGCTTATGGGGCGATAGTTTCCAGGATCTGTTGAGGCACCACCTTTGTGGAGAGGGACCACTGTTGCTGTACGCCACTCTTTGGGCACATATCCTATAGTAAGGCTGTGATTGAACAGTAGTTTTATGTTTGGGTTTAGCTCTTCTTGGAGTTCATGTAGGACGCAGCCCGGGACACCGTCTGGTCCCATTGATGCTGCGTTTTTTGCTTTGGAGAGGGCAGCTCTTACCTGAGCATCTGAGATGTCGGGGGCAGCACTCTGCTGGAATAGATATTTGCCCTTTTGGTGGGGAGGGGGGGAGAAGTTTGCGCTGAACGTGTCAGCTAGGATGTTGGCAATGTCTGTGGGTTCGGTGTATTTTTTGTCATTTTGGACTAATTCTGAGCATATCTGGGAATTCCCACCCAGGTTCCTAACATAACTAAAGAAAGCCTTGTGATTATCCTTAGTGTCCTGTGCAATTTTTCTCTCGAAGCTGGCCTTAGACGATTTTATGAGTGCCCGTAGGTTTTTGCTAATACTG
This sequence comes from Protopterus annectens, assembly GCF_019279795.1. NCBI lineage: Eukaryota > Metazoa > Chordata > Ceratodontiformes > Protopteridae > Protopterus > Protopterus annectens. The sequence goes on from NC_056745.1 coordinate 408,484,806, forward strand.
ATCAGAGATGCCTTCCCTTTTTGGGATTTTACTCTATCATGTAGTAGCTTCCTCCTTCTATTGTATAGTTTGTTTATGGCTGGGGTCCACCAGACAGGACGTCTGCCTTTAGAGGATTGGGTCTTGGTTTTATTTGAGATTGCATGATCCATGCATTCCTGAAGGTGTTCATAGAATGTGTTTATAAAGGATTCTGCGTTCTGGGCCATATTTTCCACAGGCCCGGGGGCTTTGAAGGATTCCACCTCGGTTTTGAGGAGTGAGAAATTTGCTTTAGAGAAGTTTTTCACTGTGATTTTCTGGGCAGGGGGGTGGGGTCAGGATGTGAATATCCAGTGAGATTAGTTTATGGTCTGATCTTACCAGTGAGGGATACACTTCTGGTCTGGAGCATAGAGTCCCCATGTTGGTGATGATCAGGTCCAGTATGTTTTCCCCTCTTGTGGGAGTGATAACAAGTTGTTCCATAGCATTTGAGTTTATAAATTCTAGGAACCTTTGGGCTAGGGTGTTGGAGCTAGAGTAATGCTCCCAGTCTATGTTTGGGTATTTGAAGTCGCCCAATATAATGGTGTTTGGAGAGACCTTCATATTTTCCAGTGTTCTCAGGAAGGCCGAGTGGGGTTCCTGGGTTTGGGAGGGTGGTCTGTAGCAGGCTATAAACTGGAAGGCAGTTTTACCCACTGTTAGTTGCACATGGATAGTCTCTGATGCTTCGTGCTGTGCCACCAACCTGGAGGTGTGGGTATCTTTGACGAATATTGATACTGCCCCTCCTTTTGTGGTTTGGTCCAAGTTTTGGGGCCGAAAAGCATGGTATGAGGTATAACCTGGTAGTGCTGGGGTGCTCTCGGGAGCCTTGAACCAGGTTTCTGTTACTGCACAGATATCGATGTTCTCCATGCTAAGGAGAGTTTCGAGTGCATGCATCTTGAGGTTTAGACTTCTGGCATTGAGTAGCATTACTCTTAGTTTCTTATCCCTTGTGATACCTATGGAGGTGGGTTTGTCTTTTGAGCCTTGCCTAAAAAAGACACTATGGGGGTAGCAAGAGCCTTTGCCAATATCCGAAAGCCCAGGGGTGACAGGTGCAAGACGTCCCTAGTGAAGCGTCGTGGCTTGTCGAGCATGTCATCCCAGGCTGACAGGCATTGGATCCCCTTTGAATGACACCAATACTTAAGCCATTTGTTGAAATTGATCATCTTGTCTTCATATTGTGGCATAATTCTTGGTGAGGGTAAGATGCTACTGAAGGTCAGGGTCATACCGCCCTGGGCTACATGCTCAGAGAGCTCCTCTATGTCTCTTTTCATGTAGTCCAGGGAGGTATGTCTCAGGTCATTCACACCAGCACGGACAATGACTGAGTCATATTTGTACTTGCCTTGGAGTGACCTGAGTGCTTGTGTTATGTGGTGGATCCTAGCGCCCGACAGGCAGCTCACCGTGACCTTCTCCTTGTTCAGCCTGGTGAGCGGGACGTCAGTGTGCCTGACGATAGAGTCACCTATTACAAGTGTATCAGGTGTGTTGTTTAGCCTTAAGGGCTGTGACTGTTCGGCACACTGGCTTTGTGAGCTATGTGTTGCACGTGTTTTGTTTTGGGGTAGCGGTTGCTTGGGTGTCTGCTTTGGAGGTCTCTGCTGCTTAGGCAGATTTTATTTAGAGCCTCCGAGTATGTTTTTGTGTGTATGTGTTTGGTTTGCTGTCGTGGTAGGTCTATGTGAGACTGGAATTGTAGTGAGTGTGGTTTCCTTCTCCTCCTGACTGGTTACGCCAGTACTGAGTTGAGAGAGCTTAGCCTCCAGTTTGGCTATATGGTTGCATTTCTCACATGTGTTGGAATTTGTTGGGAGGAGGAGAGGGTTGTCTGTGTACATGAGGCAGTTGTAACATTGCCTCAAGATTCCCAGATTTACCAGCTGGACCGGAGAGGAGATTGACAACTGACGTTTGGACATGCAAGAATAGTATTGGGAATTCCTTTATAATTGAAAAAAAGGGCCAATGGGGAACAAGGTACTCAAGGGGAGTTTGTGAGGGTGTAGTGCTTTTAATTTTTTAGTGCTGACTTATATAATTGCTTTAGTGAGCAAGTGCCAGGTAACTTAAATGCAATGTGTTACAGGTAACTTAAATGCAAAAACGACAAACAGTAACTTTCTTTCAAGTGAAACAAGGAAATACGCACAGTAAGCAACGCAGATATCACTAGGGATCCACAGAAGCGCTGAAAAGCCACGTTTTAGGTGGAATTAGCGTTTCAGGGAAATAACAAGCAAACAAACAACAAGCATACAAACAAAGCTAGATTCAGCAGGCCTGGATCTAGTCTATGCTACAGTAAACAAGGTGTACCAATTTCAGTAAGAAGCAGTTCAAATATGCAGGCACTATAAGCCTTTAACCAGAAATTCCCAGCTCAGAAGGGCAGAGTCCAGCCTCTCCTCCCACAAGAGTGCAGACCACGAACCCACTTAATGTAAAATAACTGGCCTGAAGCCCAAGTGCTTAAACCAGAATTAATACACTTTTAGAATAACAGACACTGAGCCCTCAATCAGCAGTTCCCAACTTAGAAGGATGTAAGCTACCTGTTCTGCCACTACAGTGCAGACCACAAACCTTCTTAATGTAAAACAACTGGTCTGAAGCCCAAGTGCTTAAACTAAAAGGCTTAGAATGAGTTACACCAAGCATTAATAAATACAATTGAGTACTTTTAAGATGACACAAAAGCAAAATAAAGTAGTAAGAAACACAAATACAGTAAAGGCAGATACATTTTTTTTTCACAACTGAACTTCTTAGGTAACAGAAGGTTGAAACCTGAGACAGCTTTTAAGAAAGAAATCTCAAAAGAACCATTGAGGTGCTTAGTCTAAGCTGTAGTCCAGATGACCTCAGTCAGCCAATGACCTCAAACAATTCTCTCTCACTGAAATGCCTGATGGCTTTGGCTAAACCAAGATGTCCCTGAATATGTGCTCAGACACACAGCCTCCACAGACACTAGGCCCAAATACAAGCCTGAATATGGAAATGCTACAAATATCCCCACTACTTAGAACAAACCGCAGAAATGTTTCTCACAGCTGAAAAGCAGCAGTGAGCCTTTAAATGAAAGTTTTAAACAGCTAAAGGAGCCTCTAGAAAAAAGAGTTTAACTGCAACAAGTTATCAGAAACAAACAACCCAACAGATGCTTAATAAAAGTGGGCAATTTCCAGTTAATACATCACACACAGTGAAACTAGCTAGAAAAATACACAGTACACAAAGTGCTATAAATAACAAAGAAATAAAGAACAAAATAAACAAAAAACAGGATACTTAATGTTATATATTATAGCTCTGAGTTTCCTCAGTGTCCTTCCTTCCATTAGCTCAGTGTCAATTTACTCAAGATTAAAAAAAAATTGCATGTTTTTTGGAACCGATAAAAAGTTCTCATTCATAACCCCAGATTGGCACACCCTCTATATTAAACATAAGCAACTATAAACTACTACCCCCTTCTGCTGTCTAGGAGCTTGCTTTTTTTAACAGTTAAATGTTCACTACTACATTAATGTGACACAGGATAAAATTTACAAACTGTTATTTTGGCCCACCCACCAAAGTTTTACATTCTGTCAGCAGGAAGTAGAAATGTAATTTATAATGTCATTTTCTTTGTCTGGCAATTGGCTTACAGGATTAAGTTGCTATTAATGAGTTGTTTGCTGTAGTCCAGTGGTGCAAGGTTTGATTTTCTCAACCTCTATTGCCTAACTGTGTAACTTTGAACACATCACAACCAGACAGCACTCTTGGGCTGAGTCTGAAAAATGTCCATGGAGATCAGTGCTCTGTCTCAGAAAACAAATAGAAATAAAATAAAATAAGCTCAGCTAGAATATGCTCTACGACATATGGCCCCTGCTTCTAAGTAAAAAGTTAGTAACCAAGATTGCAGATGTATTACCATTTCTCCCAAAAGAGATCAATATTGTCTTGCACTAGTAAAGGCTACATGGCTTCTGTTAAGACAAAATATATCAGTTACTTCTAGTGTCATTCTTATTTAAGCTGCTAAAATTGAAAAACTTTCCCTAACTTGCCATTTGGCTTACACCCAGAATCTCCAGCTATCAGCTTAGGTCACTTCCTCCCACAGGCAATTTATTTTACAGTGACCTCAGTGTCTCACATATTACATGTAAATTTTGGGAATCACTTCTTTTCTCCTCAAATTAATCTAGTCATACAGTGAATTAAGACTAAAATTAAAACAAAAATATCTAAAGAAAAATGTACACATTTCTTTACACCACAAATTACCTTTTACATCCTTAAGCCGCAACCTTACTTGGTTAACTTTTCCAAAACATACTTAATTCAAGTGTTAGCTTTTATTGGGCTTCAATCCATATCCCTCCTATTTTTTCTTTATGAGAGGATCGTTAGGAATCCTATGGTAGTTTTTTTATCTCTTCTATTTTGTGTATGAATAACCTAGTGTGGGCAGGACATGGATATGTTGGGACATTATTATTGCCTCTTTCCGTAAGGGACATGGGTGCTAAGCCAGGGGTGAATTTAGAATTTCCTATCCAGTCATCCAAATTTCATTTGAATAGAATAAGAGAAGTACTTTGCTTTATGCGCCATGAAGATGGTTCCACTGGAGTGATATCCTCTGTGATACATAACTATCCCTTCAACATATCCAGTTTATGTTGCAAAAGAGATTGAGATTCCTTATTCTTGTGTTTATGCAAATGTGTAATAAATCTGAGAGGATAAGTTTACCTGTTAGTAGCCTGTATGATACCAAGAAGACAGACAAAGCTTTGAGAAAGTCTGCAAAGTTTTTATGATTTAGACCCTTGATTTTTTTTTTTTTTTTTTTTTTTTTTTTAGTGAGAAAGTACTGTGGTCATTCCAGATGCACAAAGTACTTGGACAGGTACATATCAAAAGGGGCATCATATTCAGTGATCAGCCTAATGAGAGCAGAGTACAGTGAAATAATTACATCCCTGGGCCTGGATGCCATACCTTTATATATAAGCTGTGCAATGAAAAATAATTTCCTTACAGTAGCGGATATGTGATGACCGAAGGACAGTTCATCATCTACATAGGTTCCCAGATCCCTCACTTCGGGATGAACTTTCAAGGGTGTGTTGCCAGTGTGTTAGTTACAAGAGTGATCTTTCTTGCCATAGGATACTCTTATACATTTCTTGACATTTAGTTAATCCATAGTTTGACACCAGCTATTTGTTTGGGAAAGGCCTTCTTGGATGATCTTGGTATCCTCTGGGAAGTTTATGTTGGTACTAAGTTTACAGACATCTGCAAACTTAGCCCTAGACCCTTAAAATTTGCTTTGGCCGCCGAGAAATAAATGCCAAAGAGCAGTGGCCCAAGGACTGAACTCTGGGGTGCACCACTAGGGACATGTCATTTGGAAGAGGTAGAGCCAGCCACCCAAATTTCTTGGATTCTATTTGTGAGCCATTTTTCTATCCAGTGAGTTACATAAGTTACATACATTTAACTTGCAGAGTTTATCTATGATGCCTGAATGATGGATGGTGTCAAATGCCTTTGCAAGGTCTAGACATGTGGTGTGTAATAATTTGCCCTCATCCATTTCTTTAGTAACCTTCTCAAAGAAGGCAACCAAAACCCTTACACATAGAACAAGTGAAAAGCAGGAGAAAAAACATGAAAAGAGCTGTGTACTGCTTTATTTCACTACTACTAAGCATTTTCGTCTCACATAGACTTCGTCAGAGTAAAATAAAACTGTTGAAACGACTAAGCTTTTAAAACCCAAGGTTACCAATCAGATCTCAAATCCAATCAACAGTTAATTAATGAATTATTCTTAAAGCTGTACAAAGACAAAAGAAAAAGAAAAACAGTGAAGAAGTAAAACAGTACAAAAATATCTATTCAACCATTAATATAAAAATAAAATGCAAGTTTTATTTTACTCTGATGAGGTATATGTGAGAAGAAAGTGCTTAGTAGTGGTGAAATAAAATAGTACACAGCTCCTTTCATGTTTTTTTTCTGCTTTTTACTAGTTCTATATGTATGGGTTTTGGTTGTTTTGTTTGTATTTTGATTTTTATGATTCTCAAAGAAGTCAGCCAGGTTAAGTAAGCAGGATCTACCCGTAATTAATCTGAACTAGCTTGGGTCAAGAGTTTGTAGGTTGCCTGTGTCTTTATTTATTCATTCATTCCATAGTATCTACTTTATTTGCAGTAACTTCACTTCCATTTGTAAAATGTATTGTGTATACTGTATCTATGTTTATTGGTACTAATAAGATTGCATTTATTTATATATTTAAGCTGTATTACACAAAATTCTGTCTGAAGAATAGTTTGTTGAATTTGATTCTGTCGGGTTAACTTGTTTAACTAGTCATTTGACAACATGCATTATATTTGTTCTGTTTTTTTTTTTTTTTACTGGGCTGTCTTGATAATGATTGTTTTGAAGTAGCACTCTATCCCGGAAAGTAAATAATAATAATGTATCTACACAATCTCTCATATTACATGTAATATAAGGACTGAAAGGACAAGTCAGACTGGAAAAAGTTCTGTAATATAGTTTTCATAAAGTGCTTCAAGGAATCTAAGCCCCACAAAGGCAGGCGCAGCCTTTCATATTATATGTGATACAATCAGGTTAATGTCAGTAGCCTCATATAAGTGGGTATTTTCAATGATCAAACTGTAAGCCACTCTACAAACTATTCTATTAGATGGACCCAAGGAAGCTCAGGCAAAAGTGTTTTTTTTTTTAATGTAGCTCTATATTGTTTGTTTATGGTGTGTTGCCATGCTTGAATTCCTCTTTTTATAGGTACATCAGGAATATTCAGATAAGGGACTTACCTATAACCTTTGAAACTGTCTCCTTGTTTTTCCATCTCCCAGATGTTTTTCCAGTCAGTTCCCCTGGACCCTCCCACCATTGTCCGTAACTACCTTTAAATAACTGTTCTGGTGAATGTAACGTATTAGAAGAAGAGAACTCATCACTCTACCTACTTAACTGAATAAACTTCTTTAAACTTCAACAAGGCATCTTTATTCCTCCTGCAAGGAGGGCATAATGGAGAAAGTCTCCTAGATCTGCTAAGTAAAGTGATTTTTATCAGGACTAGTCTTTTGTACTGTATTTCTATTTAGCTCTGTCACCTTCTGGGTCACAGGTGGGATACCAGACCCAACTCAAGCATTCTCAATTACCTTTGTTTTGTTTTGTGTTACCAGACCTGACTTGAGCTTTCTGGATTACTTTTGTTTTGACACATATCTGGCATGTCAGATAAATTATTTTTTCACAAAATATATAATGTTAAGTTGTCAATCTCGCCTTCATTCTTGCTTGATGGGTTCGGAGCCGATCCCTCGGCTCCGACTCGGCACTTGCTAAGCTCGAGAGTCACTTTTACCAGCTCGAGGCAGCCCCATATCCCATGATGCAAGGCGGTAAGTACCCAGATCTCGTTTGCCGCTTCGCTTAGGAGGTCTTCTTTTTACCAGCTCCTGGTAAGTTATTCACTTTTGTGAGATTTAAGCCCCTTTTAGTTAAAAAAACTTTTATTGATAGTTTTAAGTTTATTTTGTACCTTTTCTGACAGAAAATCCCTGTCTCCTTTAATTTTTTGTTAGTCAAACTTTATCCCTATCCCATCCCTCCCCCTGTTAGGGTGTGTGTGTTTGTTTTATAGAATACCTTTTGGTATTTTATTTAAGTTAATTTTGACTGGTGTGTGTGTGTGTGTTTTTTCAGCACCATGTCAAAGGAGAGGGTCTCAGGTTTTAAGAAGTGTGACTCGTGCTGTCAGAAGATGTCTCTGACAGACGGTCACACTTCTTGCCTGTATTGTCTGGGCCCTCTTCACCTGCAGGACTCCTGTGCTATTTGTCATTCCTTCAGCCAGAGAGTCCTGCAGGAGAGACGTAATAAGCTGATACTTAGGGGCCTTCTTAAGCCGGAGGGCTCTCCGGCTAAGTCGGCTCCACCAAAATCAGCAAAATCTTCCAAGGCCCAGGCTTCTGTATCTAAGCCTGCGGCCTCAGCTCCGACTCGTTCCGAGTCAAGATCGGCTCCGGCTGGAGCCGATTCTAGCTTAACAAAGCCTTCGGCGCCGATGGCTATCGGTGCCGAGTCTGTAGTGCCCACTTCGATGTCGGCTCCGATCGGTTCCGACACCCATGTGGCACAGGCATCGGTGTCGGCTCCGATCGGCTCCGACACCGTTACTTTCGTGGCTGTATCGGCTCCAGCTGGAGCCGATACATCGAGGCGTCCTGTCGGCTCCGAGAGGTCGGCTCCGACAGGATCTGTAGTATCGGCTCCGATGGCTCTCTCCAGGAAGAGATCGAGGTCTCCTTCCTTGGAGCCGATACTTTCGGCTCCGGCTTCACCTCTTCTATCGGAGCGGAGCCATTGGAGCCGATCTTCAAGGTCTTCCAGACTGTCAGATCATGACCTTGAGAGAGTGGTCAGTAGATTACTTAAGTCACAGGTACTGGCCCAAATGTTACACAGTCCGTCTCAACAGACGACTGTTGGTCCACACCCCGTTACAGTTCCTCCTTCAACTCTACCCCAGAGCTTGGAGTTGGAGTCTTCGGGAATGGTTACTGCTACGGCTGGAGGACGGATACCCCTTCTGTTCCTTCAGCCTCTACTCTTATCTCCTCTTGAGACCTTCCTTAGAGGGATTCGGTGGTCGGGCTTCCATGGTCTCCTCCGAGGGGTTGAGTGGCATCGGACCCTTGTCGAACCCGCTCTTCCCCTTGGAGCCTCGGCCTTGGTGAGCTCGGCTCCGACATCTGCCTCGGAGACTTCCCTTTCGGTGGTTCCTGGAGTTCCTAGCTCTTGGAGCGGGTTCTCTCGGACCTGCCTGGGAGGGAGCATTCGAGGTGATGAAGAGTGTACTGGCCACTGGTATCAGTCAGCAGTCTGTTCCCGTAGCTCCTCCCTCTATAGTACCTGTTGACATCTCTGCCACTTCTCTTGCTACAGGACCCAGAGATCCTCCGCCTCAGGTTTCCCCATTGGGAATTTCCCCTCTTCCGAGGATTCTCCTGATGTTTGGAGATCCTCCTAGGAAGAGGACTTGTAAGAGGAAGCATGTAGACTCCCTGAGTCTGTCACTTCGGATACTGACTTTGATGAGTCAGAGGGATCCCCTAGATCCCCCTCTGAGGATGTCTCCTTCTCAGACATCCTAGAACTCCTGAAACAGAGGGGAAACTGGCTCACCAACAATCCCTCTGAGGATGAGTCAGTATACCTAGAGGCGTTTGGATCTCGGCCCTCCACCTCCTGGGTGTCTCCGCCTTTCGACCCCCTTATGCAGGTTATTGCACGAAAGGCGTGGGCAGCTCCTGACTCTATAGAGCCAGTCCCTAGGAGGCCTTCAAAATTTATCACTGCCCCGAGTGACAAACAATTCCTTACTAAGGGTGTCCCCGCTGATGCCATGGTGGTGGCTGCGGCCACCAAAAAGGAACTTGCAGATCCTTCCGTGCCCGTCCATCCTCCTAATAAGGACTCTAGGACCATGGATAGGTACGGTAAGTGGATGTTTTCCTCAGCGACCTTTGCTATGCGTTCGCTGAATTATCTATGTCACTTCACCAGACTCCAGAGAGATATCCTCAAGGAGCTGGGAGAAGTAGTTCAGGATCCTACAGCTGCAGGGGCTCAAGAAAAAATTGCTTCGCAGCTAGGAACCCTCAATTCCATTGCAAACTCCTCCATGTGGCTAATATCTTATGCTGCGGATGGAGCGAGTAGAGCCGCAGGTACAGGTGTGGCTCTTAGACGCCAAGCCTGGATGCGGCTATGTGATTTTGCGGATCCCTTTAAGGCGTCCTTCACAAATTCTCCCTTTGATGGGTCAGCTTTGTTTGGCACTCAGGTGAAGGAAACCTTGACCAGGTGCGAGCAGGACGGCAAGACTCTTTCTGCTGTTGGAGTCCGTTTTTCCACCCCTTCTAGACCTTATCCCAAAGGACAGAAGGGCAGGAAGATGTGGTTCCGTAAATCCCAAGGAGTCTCGCCGGATTCACGTGGTCAGTTTACCCCTAGAGGCAGAGGGGGTAACAACAACAGACGCCGCTCTAGAGGCAGAGGGGGTCCGAAGAACCAGGGAAACAGGGAGCCTCTCTGACAAGCCCTTTCAGCATCCCTGAGGTGTTGCCCGGCTGTCCCTCCTTGGAGGCAGTCGGGAAGATTATCACTGTACCCAGAAGCCTGGCATTCCCTCACTCAAGACAAATGGGTACAGTCGATCATATCCAAGGGTTACATAATTCCTTTCGAGGAAAGTCCCTTCCCTCAAGTTCCCTTCCAGATGTACCACCCGGTCTAAGGGAGATTGCAGAGTCAGAAATCTCAAAACTACTGCAAAAGAGCCATTCAGCCAGTTACAATAGACCATTCAGAGCCGGAATCTACTCAAGGTTCTTTTGGTCCCCAAAAGACGGGAGACTGGAGACCAATATTGGATCTCAGCAGACTCAACAAGTCTGTCAGGAAGACAAGATTCGAATGGTCACTCTTCAGTCAATTCTGCCCTTCTTACAGAAGGACAACTGGATGTGCTCAATAGATCTTCAGGATCGTACTATCACATCAAAATTCACAGGCGCTCCAGGAGATTTCTCCGCTTCTGGCTGGGGTCCAGTCATTTCCAGTTCAGAGCCCTGCCCTTTGGTCTCACTACAGCCCCCAGAGTGTTCACCAAATGCATGGCAGTGGTCACGGCTCACCTGAGACGTCAAGGATTCCAGGTGTTTCCGTATCTCGACGACTGGCTCCTGTCAGCCACCACCAGGCATCAGCTTATACAAGCCAGGGATTACACAATAGACCTTTGTTCTCATTTGGGCATCTCAATCAACTTTGAAAAGTCATCCTTATCGCCCTGCCAGTCTATTACCTTCATAGGCGCAAACTTAAACACTGTTCGGATGTCAGCTACCCTTACAGAACAAAGAGCTTCAGACATTCAGACTCATGTCAGGATCATTCTGGCCAGCAAGAAAATACAGGCCAGAATGGTTCTAAAGGTATTAGGTCTCATGGCTGCGGCCATTACTCTTCTTCCCCTGGCTCGATTCTACATGCGCCTACTTCAGTGGATGCTGTTCACACAGTGGTCATACCAGCAACTTCCAATGCGTCACCAGATTCTGGTGACACAGACATGCAAAGAGCATCTTGCTTGGTGGATCACATCGTCTCAGGTTCACCAAGGCAGGTACTTTGTACCCCCATCCCCGATAGCCACTGTCACCACGGATGCCTCCCTGATCAGGTGGGGGGGTCATTATCAGGGCAGGATGGTTCATGGGACGTGGCAGCCGTTCGAGTACCATCTGCACATAAATGTCCTGGAGATGAGAGCAGTGCTTTTAACGTTGCAAGCCCTCAACGACTTTCTTCCCGTAGGGACAATTGCAGTCCACACAGACAACATGTCTGTAGTTTGGTATATCAACAAACAGGGCGGAACCAAGTCCTACCCCTTGTGTCGAGAAGCGCTCAGACTATGGCAATGGGCGATCTCCTCTCATCGGTTTCTGGTAGCAACGCATATCCCTGGGAAAACCAACATTATAGCGGACAGATTGAGCAGAGCTATCCTCATGCCTCACGAGTGGTCTCTCAAGCAATCTATAGCGGAAGAGATTTTTCTGGAATGGGGTCGTCCATGTTGCGATCGTTTTGCTACTCCCCAAAACAGCAAATGTCCAGACTTCTTCTGCCTCTTCCCTCTATCAGGCCATCCCCAGAGACGCTCTGACCCAGGATTGGCCCCAGGGACTTCTTTATGCCTTCCCTCCATTTCCTCTGATCCCTCAGGTGATCCAGAAAGCTACCGTTTTGAGAGCCAAATTGATTCTCATTGCCCCTTACTGGCCTCGACAAGTTTGGTTCCGTTCCTCCATCATCACCTTTTGGTGCAGCCGTGGCATCTGGACCCAGTGCCAGATCTTCTGATTCACCAATCGGGTCAGCTGCACCGGTCAATCCCTTCTCTCAACCTCACAGCATGGTTGCTCCACTTCCTTCCTTAGCCAGGCTTCCTTTGATCTCTAACCCAGTTAGAGACATCATAGTAACCGCTAAAATCCTCTACCAGGAGGATTTATACAAGCAAATGGAAACGTTTCTCTTATTGGGCTAAGGCCCAGAATATTGATCCTTTTACTGCCCCTGTTCAGGCAGTCCTGGACTTCTTCGCAGAGATTTTTCATGCAGGCTCCTCTTCTTCCACAGTCAGAGTTCAATTGGCTGCTATTTCCAATTTTCATGTCGGGATAGCAGATCATAATATTATGTCCCATAGGCTCTGCAGGGCCTTCTTGAAAGGAATTTTCCTACTAAAGCCTCCAATCAGGAATCCTCCTCCTCAGTGGGATCTAAATTTAGTGCTGACATCCTTGATTCTTCCCCTTTGAGCCAGCTGTTTCTTGTTCCCTGAAATATCTTTCTTGGAAAACGTTATTCCTAGTGGCTATTACATCTGCCAGGAGGGTGTCTGAACTTCATGCTCTTTCGGTTCGACCCCCCTATTTGGTTTTTCACAAAGACAGAGTATCTTTGAGAACTAACCCAACCTTTTTACCTAAGGTCGCTTCAAAGAACAATTTGAATCAATCCATTGATCTCCGGTATTTTTCCCTAACTATTCAGATAGAGCTGAACAAAAGCTACATTATCTTGATGTCCACCGTCAACTTAGATATTATTTGGACAGAACAAAAAATTTAGAAAATCTGATCAACTTTTTGTTTCCTATGCGGATAATAAAAAGGCCTTCCTGTTTCTAAAGTGACTTTGTCCAGATGGCTTTCTTGGTCATCTCTGAAATTTATCGCTCAGGGGAAAACAGCTGTGCTCAAAACCTAAAGCACATTCAACTAGGAGCTTAGCTACTTCTACAGCTTTTCAAGCTAGACTTCCTTTGGACACTATTTGTGCAGCGCCACTTGGGCTACTCCTCACACTTTTGTTTCCCATTACAAATTGGACTTGGCCTCCAGGGACAGAGCCAGTTTTGGCTCTACAGTCCTCAAGAGTTTGTTCCATTGAGCCACCCAGGATAGAGGTGCTAGGGGCCGGTCCCATCAAGCAAGAATGAAGGCGAGATTGACAACTTAACATTAAGAAGTTATGTACCTACCATAATGTTCCATGTTAGTTGTCTTCTCGCCTTCTTTCTTGCGACCCTCCCTCCTTCCCCTGGCCTGGACAGACCTTGTATAAGAAACTGTTATGCTAAAGACCATTCAGACCTGGTCCTTTTTCCATCTGTAAGTTTCTTTCTTCCTTTGGGAAGTATTTTATGCTTGGTGCTATTGCCCTTTGTCAGCAAACGAGATCTGGGTACTTACCGCCTTGCATCATGGGATATGGGGCTGCCTCGAGCTGGTAAAAGTGACTCTCGAGCTTAGCAAGTGCCGAGTCGGAGCCGAGGGATCGGCTCCGAACCCATCAAGCAAGAAAGAAGGCGAGAGAAGACAACTAACATGGAACGTTATGGTAGGTACATAACTTCTTATTTTATACAAGCTTTGATGCAGAATACCATTTTAAAAAACAAACTAACAGCATGCAACAAACCCAGTCATAAATATTTTAAGTGCCGTCTACTTAAAACAATTCTAATCATATAAACCCACATAATGGTAAATTAGGAAATGGAGGAGAAACATTCAAGACAAATTACTGTGTGCTACTTAACAAAAGAATCTGAAGCATACTGATATGAAAATTTGTTACTAAATTCTTTCTTTTATTTATTTTAATTGTCTTAGTCCATCGTTCCTGATGTAGTACTTGTGAAATGCTCCACTGCTTATATCAGAAGGCAATGTTGTAATCTTTATAGAGCAGTTTGCCACTCAAAGTTCAAAACCATAAAACCCCATCAAAATCAGAAGATAGAAAATGTTCGCTAGTTGACTTGATGAGAATTATATGACAATTAGAAGCAGTGCCTTTTATTGAAACAGACCCCTCTCTTGTCTGTCAAGCGAGTGTGGACTATGGAGACTGGCCTACAAACTTGTCATTGTTGAAGCTCATACTCTGTTATTACTGTAATAGTCAATCTGAGAACATTTGTTAGATGCTGGGAGGGAATAATTAAATCTTAAGTAATATGACAGTATAAACCAGGTATACACAGCAGCATTCGTAAATACACTGAGTGGATTACAAAAGCAACAAAAGCCAGCAGTTGTAGGAAAAAAGAAACAGTTTATTGTACACAAACATAATGAAGGTTCTTCCAAAAACAGAAATACTATGGTTTAACAGAAGTTAGCAGGAAGTAACTTCAATAACATCCCATACTGGTAGGATCATAGAATCATAGAAGGTACAAGGTGACTAAGCCAGTGACCATTATCGTTTGCCACTACCCATCCTTAGAGCTTACCTCTTTTTTCATGGCATGACAGACAAGTCGTGTCAGGAGTGAATTTATGAATATCTATCTAGTTGACTTAATCTTTTTTGAAAGAAGAAAGTGTGACTCTCTTTTGAATTAAGAAAGTTTGGCACACTGGTTAATTTGGAGTGGAAGGTTATTACAGAGAAGGGATAGGCATTGTGTGATGAAGCTGTCTCTTCATTTTTATTTATTGGATGAATTAATTTCAGCTTCCTGGTCCTAGTGTTTGTGGTACTGTTTGATTTGTGGAAATATAAGAGTTCCAGAAAGGCAAGACACAAATGACCCCTGTGGAGTCTATAGGACAGTGAATACAGAGCTAGTACTTCCAGTCTCTGTTGGTAGCTCAGGTCCTTTAAGCATGCAGTCTTCTTAGTTAGGAACCTCAGAAGTCTTTCCATTTCTTTGATATGCTTTTACTGTATCTAGTAAGATCAAAGTATCATAGGAGATTACTAGGCTGTTGACCCAGAGGTCACTTCAAGCCTAGCCATTTCATCCCAATGTAATACCATAGAAGTGCTAGTCAATACCCAAGATTGCATTTATTAACAACTGTCTGTATCCGCAATGGTTGTGGACACTATCCCTGGTAAGACTTTATGGTGCCCCATCCACTTGTTCAGGTTCCTCTTGAACAGTGTCATAGAAGTGCTGTGTTTCACATGAATTGCTAGCCTATTCCAAAGATGTGGCAGTCGCTGGGAGACAAATCTGTCCCCCCAGCATGTCCTATTTAAGTCGCAGGCCATATTTAGGTCCGTGGAATGGGTAACTGTACTCCCGTTTGATTTACGGATATACAGCAAGTTCATTAGGTTTGGGTCTGAGATTGCTCTGTAAGCCATGCATAAGTCCCCCCTAAGAAGTCTATACGATAGAGAGTATAGTGACAGGGACTTTAGTCAGTCTGTGTAAGGCAAGTGCTGGAGTCCCTTGATCTTCTTGTTAGAAACCTCTGAGGTCTCTCCAGTTGCTGCAGGTGCTTTGTAGTGTACATGCCGAACGGGGCATTATACTCAATTATGGGCTGGGTTAGTGACGACTGTAGAGGGATTATAACCTCCTTTGCTGTCAAGGTAATTCCTTTACTAATCAAGTGTGCTATGTAGAAAGCCTTTGTTACTACAGTAGACACATAGTGAAGTTATGGTCACATTCAACTTGTGATCCCATATCCTTTACCACTTCATGGGTACTTAGGGTGTTGTTGTTGATTTAATAGTGTGAAGGGACATTGTTTCTGCTGAAGGGAATGATGACACATTTCTTTGCATTCAGTTTGAGACTGTGACTAAGGCACCAGTTGTTGGTCTGCATAAGACCTCCGAGAGAATATTGACATCATTTGGGGATTCAATAATTGCACACAGTTTGCAGTCGTCCGCAAACTTGGTCAGCCACAACCCCTTAATTTTGACCTGAACTTCTGAGAAGTATATATCAAACAGTAGGTGGCCCAGCACTGACCTCTGTGGTACCCCACTGGTGACAGATCTGTTGGTGAATGTGGAGTCACCCACTTTGATAGTGTGTGTCTGGTTTGTGGGTCAGTTGGCAATCCATCTTACAACGAAGGGGTTTACATTCAGTTTGCTAAGTTTATCGGTAATGCCCGAGTGTGGGATTGTGTCAAAAACCTTTGCCAAGTCGAGGTATGCTGTGTGCACAGATTTGCCGTATTCAATGGCACTGGTCACACTTTCAAAGCAGTCCACCAGATTTAACAGGCAGAATCTGCCCTTGACAAAGCCAAATTGGGTTGGATCCAGGGTTTGGAGGTCACCTATGTCTTTATTTATGAGGTCCATAATGATACATTCCATGGCCTTAAAGATGAGGCTGGTCAGGCTTATGGGTGTGTAATTCCCCAGGTCTGTTGCTAGACCACCTTTGTGGAGGGGAATAACTGTTTCTGTTCTCCATTCTGTAGGAACAAAGCCTGTGGTTAGGCTATGACTGAAAAGGGTACTTAATGGTGATGCTAGGTCATGTTTTAGCCTGTTTAGAAGACAACTGGGGATGCCATCTGGTCCCACTGAGGCTGTGTTTTTTGCCTTGGACAAGACTTTGATAACCTGCTTTTCAGATCTGTAGGGTAGGGGGAGTTTTGGGGAAGGTATGTGATAAGTTTGGAGGGGATAAGTGAGTGAAATTTTCACAAACCTGTCAGCTAGCAGGTTTGCTATCTCTGTGGGGTCAGTGTGTGTGAGATACCTTTTAGGCTATGTACATAGCTGTAAAAAGCCTTATGGTTATCCTTGGCTGTGCTTGCTAAGTTTTTCTCAAAGCAATCCTTAGAGGATTTGGCAAGCTGTCTTATTTGCCTGTTGAGGCTGAGGAGGGTGCTTTTCCATTGTTGGGTCCTTGCCTTTGTTTTCTTGGACAGCAACTTTTTGCATTTATTGTAAAGTTTGTTGATGCTGGATGTCCACAATGGCAGCTTGTTTTACCTGGGGCTCTGGCTTTGATCCTTTCTGGTACAGCTGAGTCTATACACTTATACAAGTGATTCTACAGGGCTTTAGTGTAAGCTTTGGTGTAGTTACCACTTCCAGCTGGAGGTGGGGTTTGGAATGCATTTATACCTTCACCTACGAGGGTATAGTTTGCCTTGGTGAAGTTTTTTAGTCTAATTTCACCCTTTGTGAGTTCTGGTGTTAATGCCAGCTTAAAGGTGACGGATTTGTGGTCAGATTTAACTAATGAGGGTCCGATGGTTGTGGCAGTGCATCTGACTGACATGTTAGTGAGGACCAGATCTAGTATGTTTGTTCCTTTTGTTGAGATATGAACAATTTGTTCCAGGGCATTTGAGTTAACAAAGTCAAGGAACTTTTGTGTTAGAGAGTTAGGGCTAGCGTAGGTTTCCCATTTGACGGTGAGATAATTGAAATCCCCCCATAACCAGAGTGTTCAGTAATATTTGGAATGTCTCCAGTTTGATCAAGTAGGCTTCATGTGCGTCATAACCCATGGAGGGGGATCTATAACTAGCTATTACTTGAATGGGGGTTTTACCTACTGTAACCTGAACTTGAAGTAATTCCATGGAGTTGTCTAGTCTAACTAGACGGAAGGTGAATTTATCTCTAATATAGATAGAAATACCGACTCCTTTGGTATTCACATGTTCATTTTGCGATTTGAAGGTGTGGAAGACACTCTAGCCTTGCAAGGTCAGTGTACTCTCTGAGGCCTTGAACCAGACATCTACATCTTCCAGTATTAGAAGTGCTTCCAGGGTGTGAAGTTTTTTGGTTTAAGTTCCTTGTGTTTAGCAGCATGATACTTATTTTGTTACGAATGGCAAACCATGTCAATAAGTTTGTTTTTGAGACCTTGCCTAAAAAATGCACTATGGGGGAGGCAAAAGCCTTTGCCAGCAGCCAAAAGCCTAGTGGTTCCAGATGCAAACAGTCTCTGGCAAAGCATTGAGGTTTGTCAACCATGGCTTCCCAGTCTGACAGGAGCTGGATCCCCTTTGAATGACACCAAAAATGAAGCCAGTTATTGAAATCAATCATTTTTTGTTTATACTGTGGCATCATTCTAGGTGACGGTAGTTTGCTGCTTAAGGCTAGGGGCGTACCTGCTTGAGACACATACTCAGACAGCTCAATCATGTCTCTCTTCATATAGTCCAGTGAGATACACCTCAGGTCATTCACTCCAACGTGAACTATGACAGCATCATAATGGTACTTGCTGCTGAGAAAGCTGGGTGCATGCATGATCTGATGAATCCTGGCACCAGGCAGGCAGCTGACCATGACTTTATCCTTATCCAACCTGGTGAGTGGTATATCCATGTGTCTCACTGTGGAGTCTCCCAAAAGGAGCATTGCATTTAATGACAAGTCTAATCGATGTAGAATAGAGACGGAAAGTAGCTTTTTTGGATCTCGATGAAATACCCTTGGCAATCAGCTGTGCCAGGTAGAAAGATTGCTACATGATTGTCAAAGGAATGCAATCTTATTAAGTAGGTCACGATCTCTCTCTCTCTCTCTCTCTTTTAGCCTCTCAGTCGCTGTCTGTCTCTCTCTCTTTCTTTTTCTTCTGGATTCCTGTAACAGGAAGAACCTTCTTCTTCTTCTTCTTCCAAGTCCCATTGAGGCTGTGTTTTTTGCCTTGGACAAGACTTTTATAACCTGCTTTTCAGATCTTTAGGGTAGGGGGGAGTTTGGGGGAGGGTGTCTGATAATTCTGGAGGGGATAAGGGAGTGAAATTTTCACCAAACCTGTCCGCTAACAGGTTTGCTATCTCTGTGAGGTCAGTGTGTGTGATACTGTTAGTCACTAGTTTTGCACATGCTTGGGTCCTACCTTTTACGCTATGTACATAGCTGTAAAAGGCCTTATGGTTATACTTGGCTGTGCTTGCTAAGTTTTTTCCAAAGAAATTCTTAGAGGATTTGACAAGTTGTCTTATTTGGCTGTTGAGACTGAGGAGGGTGATTTTCCATTGTTAGGTCCTCACGTTTGTTTTCTTGGGCAGCAGCTTTTTGCATTTATTGTAAAGTTTTTGATGCTGGATGTCCACCATGGCAGCTTGTTTTACCTGGGGCTCTGGCTTTGATTCTTTCTGGTACAGCCGAGTCTATACACTTATGCAAGTGATTATACAGGGCTTTAGTGTAAGCTTTGGTGTAGTTACCACTTCCAGCTGGAGGTGGGGTTTGGAATGCATTTATACCTTCACCTAGAATGTTATAGTTTGCCTTGGTGAAGTGGTGAAGTGTTTTAGTCTGATTTCACTTTTTGTGAGTCCTGGTGTTAGTGCCAGCTTAAAGGTGACTGATATGTGGTCAGATTTAACTAATGAGTGCCCGATGGTTGTGGCAGTGCATCTGTTTGACATGTTAGTGAGGACCAGATCTAGTATATTTGTTCCTTTTGTTGAGATATGAACAATTTGTTTCAGGGCATTTGAGTTAACAATGTCAAGGAACTTTTGTGCTAGAGAGTTAGGGCTAGCATAGGTTTCCCATTTGATGGTGAGATAATTGAAATCCCCCCATAACCAGAGTGTTCAGTAATATTTGGATTGTCTCCAGTTTGATCAAGTAGGCTTCATGCGCATCATAAAACATGGAGGGGATCTATAACTTATGACTTGAATGGGGGTCTTACCTACTGTAACCTGAACTTGAAGTAATTCCATGGAGTTGTCCAGTCTAACCAGACAGAAGGTGAATTTATCTCTAATATAGATAGAAACACTGACTCCTTTGGATCTCACATGTTCATTTTGTGGTCTGAAGGTATGGAAGGCATTGCAGCCTTGCAAGGCCAGGGTACTCTCTGAGGCCTTGAACCGGGTTACTGTAACTGCACAGACATCTACATCTTCCAGTATTAGATGTGCTTCCAGGGTGTGAAGTTTTTGGTTTACGTTCCTTGCATTTAGCAGCATGACATTTATTTGTTTATGAATGGCAAACCATGTCAGTAAGTTTGTTTTTGAGACCTTGCCTAAAAAAGGCACTATGGGGGAGGCAAAAGCCGTTGCCACCAGCCGAAAGCCTAGTGGTGCCAGGTGCAAACCATCTGTGGCAAAGCATCTAGGTTTGTCAACCATGGCTTCCCAGGCTGACAGTAGCTGGATCCCCTTTGAATGACACTAAAAACTAAGCCAGTTATTGAAATCAATCAGTTTTTGTTTAAACTGCAGCATCATTCTAGGTGATGGTAGTATGCTGCTCAAGGCTAGGGACATACCTGCTTGGGACACATACTCAGACAGCTCAATCATGTCTCTTTTCATATAGTCCAGTGAGGTACATCTCAGGTCGTTCACTCCAACATGAACTATGACAGAGTCATAAAGGTACTTGTTGCTGAGAGTCCTGGTGCATGCATGATCTGATGAATCCTAGCACCAGGCGGGCAGCTGACCATGACTTCCTACTTCTTCAACCTGGTGAGTGGGATATCAGTGTGTCTCACTGTGGAGTCTCCCAAAAGGAGCATTGCATTCAATGACAAGTCTAATCAATGTAGAATAGAGAGGGGAAGTAGCTTCTTTGGATCTAGATGAAATACCCTTTGCAATCAGCTGTGCCAGGTAGAAAGATTGCTACATGATTGTCAAAGGAATGCAGTCTCATTAAGTAGGTCACAATGTCTCCCTTTCTCTCTCTCTCTTTCTCTTAGCCTCTCAGTAGCTGCCTGCCTCTCTCTCTCTCTCTCTCTCTCTCTCTCTCTCACTTTCTTCTGAATTCCTGTAACAGGAAGGACCTTCTTCTTCTTTCAGGTCTTCATTCACTCTGCTATCTCTTCTGTGGATATCAACTTTCTCTCTAGAAGGGTAAGCAACACACTGCATGGACTTAACTCAGCCATTCTTTTATACAGTATTGGTTCATTAACAAAAACAGCTCTAGCTAATGCGTAAAAGTTTATCTTTGTTGTTAAATCCACATTTCTCCTTAAAGTGACAGCAATGCTTCTCTGGCTACTACAAAAAAACCTCCCTGCTGTTAAAGAAACATTTCCATTTAAAGTGCAAGCACAACAATTCCCTGTAACAGTTCTCTATGTAGTGTTTACATCAGTACTATTTACAGTATTTGTATTAATTGTATATTCCCATTTATTCAATTTTACCACATCATTTGGTGAAATTTGCCACATTGTGCTGCTGTTGATCTCCCAGCATGAAACTGTGGTGTCATGCCCATTGGGCAACCTACATGCCCTTGATAGGCCTTCTGTATTCTGATGTAATGGGCCACATCAGTGCTGTACTTTAAACATGCACAGCTGCAGACAATGTAATGCATTTAAGAATCTTGTCTTTTCCAGTCTTTCTACTAGTTTCTCAGTCCTAGGTAGTCAAAGTCTGAGTCTGAAATATTCATTTTCATAAATTCACTATAAACCCTGATTATTTCATCAGATTTTTAGACTAACACTATGGAAATGTTGCACTAACTTTTTGATTTGTCTGTTATTTTTACATTAAACCATTTATTTTGTATTTCCTATACATCCTTTTTGTGACTGTGATATTCTGTAAGGTTTTAAGTTGACCTTCCTGGAATTGTCTGAATATGGTGTTGAATCAGGTTTGTTCTGACTGGCAGATCTGAAAACACTTCCTTGTTCCTTAACATTCCTCTTGTTTTATCTTGTTTCTGTGACTTAAAAGGTATATCATCAACCCGAACGTGAGGCATACAGGATAGGTTTTCTATCTTCACTAGAGTTACTAGTTTGTGCCATAAACAAACTAAAGAGGTGTGTATGTGTTTTCAGATTGCTGGTATGCTATATCTGTTTTGGTCTTCTCTTACCTGACTGTCTAACTCTGTAGATTATTTCTAATGGACCCTGCCATTTGAACTGCAGACACAGAGAACATTTTCCATCTTCAGTAAAGTTACTAGTCTGTGCTGTAAACTAACTACAGTGTTGTGTACTTCCTTTCATGGTTTCAGGATGCAGATATGTTGTAACTGTTCTGGTCTTCTCTTAGCAGTCT
The DNA here is from genome assembly GCF_019279795.1 of Protopterus annectens. NCBI lineage: Eukaryota > Metazoa > Chordata > Ceratodontiformes > Protopteridae > Protopterus > Protopterus annectens. The sequence continues at coordinate 408,506,801 of NC_056745.1, forward strand.
GCCTAATTCTGTAGTTTATTTCTAATGCACCCTGCCATTTAGCCAAAACAAATTATGTTATGGAAACCAAATCTATCACCGGGCCCCCAGCTTTAAAATCCCTGGTCCTTGCATTTCACTCCTTCTTTTGTAGCTTGGGCTCATAGGTTCATAGGTTCATAGGTTCATACTAGGCTATCTGCCCGAGGGCATTTACAAGCCTAGCCCATCGTTTTGTGGCTTACGCCACCCCTTTAGTATGGGGAACTATACCCATTATTTTGCTGTGCCTCTGTCGAGCAGTGACACTGAGGTAATCCCTGGGGTATATCTGCGATCTCCCATCCATTGGTCAAGATTTCTCTTGAACAAGGCCAGCGAGGTGCTCTGCCTCACATGTACCGGGATTTTGTTCCACAGCATAGGGAGTCTTTGGGTGATGAATCTATCCCACCAGCACGTCCTATTAATAGCCGTGTCGAGGTTTAAGTCTCCCGCCCTTGTGGCTCTGATGGATCTAGATTTTTTGAGGTGAAGCATATTCATCAAATCTGGGTTTGACATGGCCTTGTATGTTAGGCAAAGGTCACCTCTGAGCAAGCGGTAAGCGACTGAATAGAGCTGGAGTTCTTTCAGTCGGGCAGCATAGGACAGATTTTTGAGACCCTTTATCCTTTTGGTGAGGAACTTTTGTGGCCTCTCCAGCTGCTGCAAGTGTCGGGTCAGATACATTCCGAATGGGGCACTGTACTCAATCATTGGTCTGATGAGTGATGAGTAAAGGGAGACTATGACCTCCCTTGATCTAGATGAGAATCCCTTCATGATAAGGTGGGCAATGTAGAAGGTCTTCCTAACTACTTTAGCTACATGGGTGTCGAATGACAGACTACTATCAACCTGGGTCCCCAGGTCCCTGATAACTTCTTCTGTGCTCAGTGGATTGCCACCTATTTGGTAGCTAGGGGTAACCTTGTTTTTCCCGAAGGGTATGACTATGCATTTTTGGCATTTAACTTTAGGCCGTGGCTCTGGCACCAGTTATCCGTTTCTGTGAGACCCTTCTGAAGGATATCTGTGTCAGATGTGTTTTCTACTATGGCCCAGTTTGCAGTCATCTGCAAACTTTGTCAGCCATAACCCTCCTGTGTTTGCTTGTACTTGGAAAAGTAGATGCCAAACAAGAGTGGGCCCAGGACTGAGCCCTGTGGGACACCACTTTTGACAGGCTTTGAGTCTGACATGGCGCCAGCAACTCTGACCCTGTGGGTTCTGTCACTCAGCCAGTTTGCAACCCATCTTGTGATGTATGGGTTAACATTTAAGCTGATGAGTTTTTCAATGATACCCGAGTGGGGTATTGTATCGAAGGCCTTAGCCAGATCGAGGTAGGCTGTATGGACTGCCTTTCCCTCATCAATGGCTTTGGTGACTGTTTCAAAAAAGTCAACCAAGTTTAAAAGGCATGATCTGCCTTTGACAAAGCCAAACTGGGTTGGATCCAAAGTCTGCTCAATGCCAGAAGTCTAAATCTCAAAATGCACGCACTCGAGGCCCTTCTCAGTATGGAGAACATCGATGTCTGTGCTGTGACAGAAACATGGTTCAAGGCTCCTGAGAGCACCCCAGCGCTATCAGGTTTTACCTCATATCATGCGTTCCGGCCCCAAAATCCGGACAATACCAAGAAAGGAGGGGGGGTATCCATATTCATCAAGGACACCCACACCTCAAGACTGGTGGCAACGCACGATGCATTTATGTGTACGGATATTACCATCTTCAGCATATCCTCTAAGTTGATATAGTTTTCTAGGACACTTTTAAAAGATTCTTTTTCTTCTCCTCAAGTTTTTTCTGACACTAAGAGCCCATTAGGTTGCCTGTCATATAATATGTTAAAGGGAACGAACATTGTCAAGGTTTGTGGCACATTGTTAGTGGCATACACATGGTATGGTAGTGACTGGTCCCAGTATTTGCCATCGTCCTTAATAACTTTTTCAGCATAAACTTTAATGTTTGTTTAAACACTCTGTGAATTCATCTGTATAAGGATAGTATGCTGAGGTATTTGATTGCTTTACCTTAAAGTACTTGGATACTTGATTTATTGTTTTGGACATAAATGGAGCCCCCTGATCTCCTGATCAGTGAGTACTTTTTTTTCATATCCCTACTGGGAAAAGTAATAATGTTAGCTCTCTATCTATAGATATATCATCATCGTAATGTAGTAAGATATCTTCACTATAGGTAATTGCATTCTCCAAAATAATTAAAACATACTGAAATCTATTGGTAGCTTCTAAAAAGGTCTAACAATGTCCATAGCAGCACATACAAATGGCATTTCTATGCTAGGCACTGGGAAAAATTATGTTTAAAGCCTTGTGTAGGGCTGTCTTCAGCCTTCAAGGCATCCAGCATAGACATTTTCAATTTCTTTTGATATTTATGACCATGCTGTAATGACCCCTCCCCCAAGTGTCTCCTCCTCCATCCTCTCCCTCATCTCCCTCTCTTCCCCTTTCATTCCCTCAACTTAATTCCCTTTCCTTTAGTCTGTCTGCCATCTCCTCATCCTATTAACTTAACCTATTTACTGTCCCCAGTAATTTTCTCTCCTGTTCTCCTATTGCTCCTACACCTCCTGCCCCCCACCCCGTCCTTCAGCTTTACAATGACTGAATTTCTTAAGCTGGCCTCCTAGCTTCATTAAACTAATGACGTACCTACACATGTGTGTATTTTGTTCTTTTGCTGTTACTATACTGTATGGGGCATGCTGTAGGTGGATTGGACACTCTAAATTGGCACTAGGTGTGAGTGTGTGCATGTGTGTGCCTTCTGTGGAAGGTTGGGCGCAGGGCTGGCAACTCAGCACCATAAAAACTCCACTGCCAATGATGAGTGGGCAAGTGATCCGCTGTGGCGACCCCTAACCAGGAAAAAGCCGAAAGAAGAGGAAGAAGAAGAAGCTGTTACTATATTGTATAATAACAAATTTCTTAACCATGATTTATTCCTGGTATCTCTAGTTGCATGCTACAAATATTATTTGATGTACTATTTGATTTTTACTATGTATAATGACAAATCTTTCATTTGCTACATGTCTTGCTTTATTTTTTTTTTTCACTGTATAGCTAATTTTATGTAACATGGAGCTTTTCTTCTGGGGTCTCTGCTGAAAAAAGGGCTTCTCGCCCAGCCAGACTATCCCGGTTAACAAATGTTAAATAAATAAATGCTAGGATCTTTAAATTAGTCTTATCCATCCATAAATGTCCCCTTAGAACATGAGTTTGTGTTAATCTCATCAGTAGGTTTCTGAAAGTCTTGGGTACCAACAGTTGGTGTGCTATTTGCTCTCTGTCCTAACTTTGTACAACAAGCCATTTTTAACTCGGAATATGGGTAAGAAGTAGGAACATCTTCCAATTACTTTGCTCAGAGTGTCTTCCCACTGTGCATTCTTAAAATTTAAATGACTGATCTGAAGGTCAGCATCCTGCAACGTTCTTCAGGGTTAGCATGTCATAAGGTAGAAGGCACTGACTCCGCTCCTACCAATACAGATTGGGGTCTCAGTGTCTTAACTGACCTACTACATAAGGCATCTCATACCAGTATTCTCTTTTCTCTGCTTTATTAATTTTTTCTTGTTCCCTTTATTTTTAAACATGATGCATTCAGACTTCTTGCTTTATCTAAGAGTCCCTACACTTTGGCTCATCAGGAGAATTATTAGGGTTATGTTCAAGGTTATTGCGTCACTTAGTTTGTACTACTCTCTCTTTTTGCTCTGCTTTACATGGTGTTTCATGAGGAATGAACACCTCTCACTTTATTTTCTTCTTCAGTTACTTTATCTCTGAAAAGGGCAACTCAAAACACATTTTGCCTTTATTTTTACATTTTTCCTTATTTAAAGATGCTTTTTGCATAAAATCTTCCCTCGATTTTTCAATCTCATACTTATAAAAGTGGGTTTAGTACTCTGACCAGGTGCTGTTTCTTTCTCTTTAGCTCTACAGGTATAATATTACTCACTGGTATTTTTTTTTCTTCTCAGTGTTTTTTCCTATTTAGAATCCTCCATTTCTATGGCTCTCTGATTTAGCCTGACAGAAAGTTTAGAATTCTGATCAGTTTGTCCAGTTTCCCTTCCCCCAAAATTCATTCCATTAAAGTACACTCTTTTAGTCTGTGCTCCTTTATCTTTTTCTCCCTGATTTGCAATATTTTCAGACTACAATATTTTTCCATCTTCATAGCTCTTTAAATGGTATAGGTTATTCTTCTTTCTGTATCCTTTGCCAATTTTGTATATGTTTAGTGCTTTCTAATACTATGTGTTGGTTGTATACATTCTAGTGAATGTGGCAAGTGGTTGCTAAAACCCTTTTTCCAAACTATGAAAAGGTACCTCTGCAGGCTTATTAACTTGCTTGTTCCCCTCCACACACTGTTAAGATATTTTGTCAAAAGGACTACTTTCTTACTATTGTCTCGACAAATCTTTAATATGGGAAATCTTTCCCTGTTATAATGATATGTGTTAAATTTAGTACTACTGTTAAGTGATTGGCTCAGTGTCACAGAGAAATGGAGCCTTGACCACAACCCAGGTGACTGTGGTTAAGTAAGAAGCACCAGCACGGTAAGAGCTAGTACTGTGCAAATTAGAGCCATGGAGAAAATAAGAAAAGTACTAACCATCCTGATGGCTATCTAGGTGACTGCCCTTCCTGGTCAACCCTCATATAGATGATGGGAAATTAATGGGTCCATTAGGTGACTGTGAGATGATGGTCAATAGACAGTGGAAGCAAAAAGATGAAAAAATTGGGTACTACAGCAACGGGATGGGCTACTTTTCCAAACAAAATTTGTATTTCTAGCTAAGTAATGGGATACTGTTTCTTATTTCCAGGAATGCATATTATGTTTAACTGCTTTCTTAGATTTTTTTTTTTGCATAAATACTGCACCCACCTTCACCAGTGTGACCTAATTACCTGAATGCACCAGTTCATGTAGTTCTCTGCCATCAGTTTAGACATTGCACTTAATTAACTTTGCATTAGCACAGTAACAAAATTTAGACTCATCTATTGTAACATATAATTTATTGCATTCTGTACACATGGCATCATTAATAACATTATTTTCAGAGGTTACAACTTCCAAAGGTATAATAGTGTTGCTAGTACTAGTACAAAATCTAGCCGTGTGATCATTTCTTCCATATTTAAACAGTTTATGTCTACAGCTGATATTTTTGTTTGTTGCTTACTTTTAATACATTTTTGTTATAGGTCTAGGCTGCTCAGTTCTATACACATTTTCATGGTTTAACAGTCTTTCTGCAAGTACAAGAAAGCCCTTAGCATCCTCAAGCCAAGTTTGACACCACCACTTTCTTAAAGCAATAATGATCTCTTAAATTAGGAACTGAAAATACTGCCATTTCGCACAAAAAAAACCCCACGAATGCCACAATGTTGAACCTTACAACAGCAAATGCAATACAGCATTCGTTGTTGTGAATTCTGACATTGTGAAGCAGATCGTACTATAGTGGGGATCGGGAAATGTACCCTTTCCCTGACTATAGTGCAATCCCAGAGTTTGTATATATAAGTAGCAGGGGGTGTGGGGGGTGCAGGGGGGGTTGCCCCCCTGCAAACACATTCTTTACTGTGCAATGCACAGTACTGCTGTTACCGAAGTGTGGTGACTGTTCGAAAATGTTGAATTCGACATTTACAGTCATTTTGTTTGACTTTTTTTTTTCTTCAATATTTTGATTTTCTTGTTTTCGTTTCGGTAATATGCTAATTTGCTGTGTACATTTCGTTCTAATGATAGTAAACCTTAAAATTAAACCCCCTAGTGACTTTCTAAAATATCGAGAGTACAAATTTAGGGGTTTAGATCTATCCCGGTATAAGTTTGTTAAATTGCTTATTTTCTTTGTAGTTATTCTCTGGATTTCTTAATATCATTTCCAAAGGTTTTTTACTAGAAAAACACCACATTAAAGCACCTATACTCTAATTTTGGTCAGATGAGTTTCCCCTAATTGTATAAAGTTTGCACATATACTAAAAAAAATACTCTTATACAAGTTCAAGTTAGTGACATAAAGGTTAACTAGCTTTGGTCCCAGAATACAGGCCCAAAATGCACTTTAGTTAACTTTGAGCCACTTTGACTGATTACCTTCAAGTAATACAAATCAGGATCTGTGACACCACCAGTTGTGTATCTAAGAGACCAAAAATGTTTTAAAACTAAGCTTTACTGTTTTGGTATGAGGAGTTTCGGGTTCATGGAGTCAAAGGATTGGGAGAATTCAATGTAAACCATATTTACTCAAAGGCTGTTGTGAAGAAATTAGATACTGTCATATGTGCTAGCATGTCTGGCCAGGGTTTTGTACATAATTTCAGACTAACTTGTGTATTATATGCCAGCATGTTTTAAAGAGCTGAGCAGTGTTCTGTTACATGTCTAACTGCGCGGGTTTGTGAAGGTGATTCTAAGTGCAGGCTGTTTCAGAGTCAGCTGATCTACAGATGATGTCACTGGAATGTTTTCAGTTGCTCTGTGTTTACTTTCAGAGACTGATGACAGGACAGAATTTTCAAAACAGCTGTGTGTCGATTTTCAAAAAGTGAAATGAAAATAAGAACTGGAACAGTTAAGATAGTTAACCTAATTTATAAAAGAGCCTGTAGAAGACAGTTGAGTTCAGTTCACAGTTGAGTAGTTGTTCAGTTGTGTTCCATTCAGTTCACAGTTGTACTGAGCTGTGGATTCCCAAAGGACTTACCAAGAACTGTAAGCCTGCCTTTTCTATGTTGTAATATTTAGTTTAGATCAGTGACAGTGTTCTTCAGTTAGATAGGAAATTATGGCTAAATTAGTCAGAGTTTTTTCCTAAATGTTGGATTTCTGTCCTTCAGTATTAATTTCATTTTCTTGGTGATTGAATTCTGTTGGTTTGCTGAAAATTACTGTTTTACATTTTTAATCATATTGCTTACTATTAAATATTTTTATTAGCTTACATTGCGGCTGGTCAATCAGTGTATTCTTTAGCGATTTAAGAGCGCTTATACCTGCTTTGATAATACCCAGGCCACTCCAAAAGCCTATCTGTTTTAGGTCATATGCTATCATTTGTCGGGATACCTAATTTTAATAACTGGACACCCCTTTGAAAGGGCATGTAGGCACTCTAGTTGGTGGCAGTGTTTTACTGTATCATTTATGGGAAGGGACACAGCTGGAAATCTGTGTCAGGCTTTCTCAGAAGTATTTGGATGTGTGAGATTCAATTTATTAAAGTGTTAGTGTATCAGAGATCTTAAATTGGGACACATTGCTCTGGAGTGTGTAATAAGGAGTTATATTTGGGGTGGACAGAAGTATGCAGTCCAGTCGGTTATAGAGCATGTTCCTGTTGTGCTTTTAGGGGAAATTGTGAAATATTACTCCTGTTTAAGTGACAGTCTCACACTGGAGTCAGTAGTGAGGATTGAAGTTCCTTGGTTACTGACCCAGGATAGTAGGGAACATCACATATTGATGGCAGTTCAGTGGAATATTGATCAGACTTCATATATTAGTGGCAGTTTGGTGGGACATTGACCGGACATCACAACTGTTATCCAAGGCTGATGTAATATTTATTTAAAATGCCAATTTATAGGTCATAATCTACCTGTTTTACATAAATGCACTCTGCATTATATGTATTAGGCCTTTCAGTTTTATCTCTGGTTGCAGCCTATTTAATATCAGCTTTTCCATTATATTACCATAAAATGACAGGAGATTGCTAGGTCCCTAATTTGTTATATCCCCTTTGTCTCCTTTATTTTTATAAATTGTCTTTGTTACAGATTTTTTTTCCAACCTACAGGCACATAACCCAAAGTAAAATTGTATTTGAAAATATATGGCTGTGGTTCCTCTATTTATCTGCAATATTTTCAGATCTCATTTTCCAAAGTCACATTGTTCACCTGCTCAGATTTTTTGTTAAAGTGTTATCAGTTTCAAGAGCTGTAGCCGGAGTACTTTCTTTCAACACACTACAAATATAATTTTCTTTAGTAATGAAGAAAATAGTGCAAGCAATAAGCCCTTACTTTCTTTTGGGCACAATATAACAGTTTTTTTTTCCATTACAGATTAATGTTACTGGGTTATCTTCTTTAGTTCTTCCAGTTCTAATGTATTCAAAGAAAGATTTCTGTTTTCCTTACACTTTTTATGTGCCATATGGTAAAATTCATACCTTTATTTTCCTTATGGCTATTTTCAATTTCTTACATGCTTTGTTCTTTGTTGCGCTTTCTTTTTTTATTTTTATTTTTTCCCATTTGCATGCCCCCCCCCCCCATCTGACTATCTGCTTCTTGTCTGCAGAATTTTGCCTTAAGTCTCCCCAGTACTATGTTCAGGGGCTGCGACTGCACTAGTGGTGCATTAGGAAGGGGAAGTGGAGCATTGCTCACATGTTTTGTATTTAGGATCAGACAGGGAGCTGGTGTAGATTTTATTTACTACTTTTTAGATGCCAGTGAGTTAACTATATTTAAGAATAACTGGTATATAAATTTTACTCCATCACGTAGTGGCAGATATTTAATTGGATTCCAGTTAGACTGAACTAGTAAGTTACTAAGTAGAGGTGATTGGAAAGGTTTTTGGAACACAACCAGCAAAAAGATGGAGCTTTCTTTAACTTAATTTGTTTTCATATGGCATATATGGGATAGCAATCACTTATGAAATCAGGTAAAAATAAATAAATAAATAAGATATTGTAAGGATTGTTTATCATTATCCAGTCCAAAAGAGTTTATTTTCTGTAGAATTGTATGTCTGATATGTTGCGATATCAGATGCTTAAGCCTGCAAAGGTTAGTAGGCAAGTGGTTTATTTGAAGGTGTGATCATTCACAGTAATTGATCATCACTTCCCCTAATATTGTTGAATTTTGTTTTAAGTTTCATGTTTCCCAGGAAAGCATGTCTTCTGTTGTTGAAGCATTATCCGATATACAGTTTAGGGAAAATATAAACAGTGATGAAATGAAAATCTTGTTGGTTCACTTGAAGGTGTGTTATGAGTATACCGTTTTACCAAAAATTCACTTTTCGTAATTTGTTGAGAGTTAGTTAATTCTCATATAGCATTGCCAAGCCACCTGCCCTTTTGGAAATGTTATATTTTCTTTTCATATTATATTCATAAGGAAGGTGTTCTTCATCTTTAATCTTAGGCTACAGCCATGTCAGTAATGCATACAATATCTGTCTTGTAGTTGTCAGTCCAACTGCATAAATATATTTTGTTGCTGATGCTTTTAATATTGATGTGGCAGAATTTTAAGGTACAGTTATAATTATTCGTTGGTGTGTGGATCTCGGATGATAGAGTTGCAGGAGGTAGCTTTTGCATTAGCCTCAGTGTCTCCAGATATTAGGTTATTTACAAGTATTGGCATATGTTTTTGTAATAAAATGTCTCTCAGGTTCTCAATTAATATTAGCTCTTTTTTTCAGTATCTTTAAGTTGATTATGATGCTTAAGTATTGCTAAAGTTGTTTGATGAATAGAAAGTAACTGAAATAGGTTAGTGTCATGTGCAATATTAAAACATCTAGTGTGGGAGCAGTTGCAGGATTCAGTTATTGTACAGTAGTATAAGGGAATATGGTAATGTAAGAAATTATATCATTGTTAGGGCAGTTAATATGAGTAAAGAATTGACATATTTTCTGTTATATGTAAGTAGAAATAAATTGTTGCGTTTACAGCCTTAAGAAATATAAAAAATATTGTATTTGATTAAGGTGGTTGATGGTATAATAGTGGATGTGAAGTTGTTCTATCTCGATGTTTATTCTTTACCGATGGGTTTGGAGCCGATCCCTTGGCTCCGAGTCAGCACCTACTGCAAAGTTCGAGGATTTCAAGTAGCTTGAGCTCTATCCCATGATGCACCCTGAGTTACCTCAGATTTAGTTTACCGCTGCAACTGATTGGAGGTTCCTGATAGTTCGGGGCAGTAAAACTTTAAATACTTTACTATTTTACAAATATTATTTTTAATTTTACACTATAGTAGATAGATATTTAGGTTAGAAAAGCTCTTAAAGCTTTATCTGTAGAGTTCCCTTCCCTGTGTGCTGTTTCCTAGCTGTATATTTGGCTTCATTTTCTTATAGGCCTATTTAACTTCTCTGACAAAAAAAAACTTTATTCAGTGACCTTTTGTCACATATATTGTTAAAATACTATTGTGTGATTACTTAGAGTTAATTTACTCATTAAAATTCTGTGTGTGTGTGTGCTTGTTAGGTTTAACTTTAAACTTGTGTGCATATATTTAGCCTGTTTTTTATAAGGCTTATTAGTAGTTATAGTTAGCCTTAGTTTAAAAGTTTTGTGTGTGTTTGTGCTGATAGTTAGCCTGTTTTTTTATTAAAAGGCTTATTAGTACTTATAGTTAGCCTTGGTTTAAAAGGCTTGTGTGTGTCTGTGTGCTTATAGTTAGCCTGTTTTTTTCAGAAGGCTAATTGATATTGCTGTTGTTGGGTGTGTATATTTCTGTCATGGCTGAAGACAAAGAAAAACACTCTAAGTTAGGTTTTAAAAAATGCCCTAAATGTGGGCAGAAGTTGTCGGTTACTGACTGCCATGTGAATTGTGTCTATTTGGGTGCCTTGCACCTACAAGAAACATGCTCTGCATGCCATTCTTTTTCCTCTAGAGTTCTCCAAGAGAGAAAAAGAAAGCTTACTGAGAGGGGTTTGTTGAAATCTTCTTTCCAGGAGGCTTTGAGTGACCAGGATGGATCTAGTAAGTCCTGAAAGTCCTCCAAGACTTCTGGAGAATCAAAAGAATAAAAAAAAATCAAAAAAATCTAAAGAGTCTGTGACATCGGCTCCACAGATCTTGGAGCCGACTGTCTTCTCTTTTCAGAGCCAGTCCCCAGCCTTGGAACCGGTATCTGAAACTCCTAAATCACCTCTACTCCATTCGGTACCATCAGTCCGATCATCTCACTCTTCTGTAAGCCTATCTGATGTGGATGTGGATCGTGTGGTGCAGAAGCTTTTACAGGCACCGGCCTTTGCCAAATTGTTATCGACTCCGACCCAGGTGGCTTCGGAGCAAAGACTCTTATGCCAGCTATATCTCTTCCTCCTCCAAGCCATACTGGTCCTTTGGAGCCAGAGGAGTTGGACCTGCTGACTGTGGAGCCTTCGGAGCTGATGCCTGCTACAGTGTCTTTGGCTCAGTTCACTCTGACATCCTCAGCACCGATCAAGGACTCTAGGAGCCGACACTCTCTGGTCGGGTCCAGGGAGGCTAGTCGAACTGACTTGTCGGTTCCAACTTTGCCTCTCGGGGCTTCGGCTCGGATGAGCTTGGCTCCTACCTCGGACTCAGAGCCCACTGCCCCAGTGCCAGGGGGTATTGACGGTTTCCTCGTATCCGTTGGTTCCTTTGCATCGGAGCAGAGGTGCCTTCAAAGCCATGAGGAGAGTTATGTCTCCCAAGACATCCTCAACTTCGGACCTGGCTTCTTCATCCCCTAAAGCACCTGTGTCTGCTTCTGCCTCACAGATCCTTGCTAAACACAGAGACCCAGAGCCTCAGACCTCCTCAGAAGCTCCCACTGATGAGGTTCCTAGGGAGAGAGAGTGTGTAAGAAGAAATATTTGGACTCCCCTCAGGAGTCATTAACGTCTGACACTGACTTGGATGAATCAGAAGGGTCCCCACGGTCCCCCTCTGAGTTATCTCATTTGCTGAGATACTGGAAATCCTTAGGAAGAGTGGTGGCTGGCAGTCCACCAACCCTACTGGGGATGAGTCTGTCCTCCTGAAGGCTTTTAAGTCTCAGCCCTCCACCTCTTGGGTGTCTCCGCCCTTCGATGAGCTGATGCAGCTGGTCTCACGAAGGGCATGGGAGTATCCGGATACTATGGAGCCTGTCCCTAGGAGGCCTAATAAGTTCATATCTGCCCCCCTAGATAAATCCTTCTTGACAAAAGGTGTGCCAGTTGATGCCATGGTGGTGGCAGCAGCCACCAAAAAGGAAATGTCTGAAACTTCCTTGTCTATCCTTCCTCCTAACAGAGACTCCAGGATCATGAATAGATTTGGGAAGTGAATGTTTAGTTCAGCAACTTTTGCTCTTTGTTTGCTTAACTATTTAACCCATTTTATCAGACTACAAAGTAATCTCCTTAAAGAGCTGGGAGATACTCTTTAGGGTACAGTAGCTGCTGGAGCTACAGACAAAGTTGCCACCCAGCTTGCTACTCTCAGTTCTATAGTGAATTTGTCCATGCGCCTCATTTCATATGCAGCTGATGGAACGAGTAGGGCAGCAGGTACAGGAGTTGCTCTTAGGAGACACTCCTGGATGCACTTGTTTTCCTTTACGCAGCCCTGCAAGTCATCTTTCGTGAATACCCCTTTTGATGGCTCGTCCCTTTTCAGGCCTAAAGTCAAGGAAACCTTAACCAAGTGTGAGCAGGACGGAAAGACTCTGTCTGCCATCGGGGTCCATTTTTCCACCCCTACCAGACCAGACCAAGGGTCAAAGGGGAGGGAAAATGTGGTTCCGAAAAGCCCAAGGAGCCTTTCAGGACACACATGGTGAACCCCCCTCCAGGGGCAGAAGAGGGGACAATAATGGAAGACTCCGCCCTCGCGACAGAGGGGTCTGCAACACCAAGGCAACAGAGATCACTTCTTTGGGAAGCCCTACCAACGCTCCTGAAAGGAGGCCTGACTGTCCTGCTCTGGAGGCAGTCAGGGGTCACTTATCTTTGTACCCAGACGCCTGTCTCAAAATAACAAATAACAACTGAGTACAAAGTATCATTTCCAGAGGATACTTCATCCCTTTCACCACACCCCCTCCACCGACAAGGAAAATCCCGGACGTTCCACCCAGTTACAGGGAACAAGCAACAGTAGAGGTTCAGACGTTGCTAAGAAAAAGAGTCATCCAACCAGTCCCAGCAGACCAGACAGGATCCAGAACTTACTCAAGATTCTTTTTAGTTCCAAAAAAGACAGGTGATTGGAGACCTATATTGGACCTCAGCAGACTAAACAAATCTGTAAAGAAAGAGAAGTTTCAGATGGTCACGCTTCAGTCAATACTTCCCTTCTTAGGGAAAGACAATTGGATGTGCTCAATAGATCTCCAGGATGCGTACTAACACATAAAAATGGCCAGGCCATCCAGAGATCATCTGTGCTTCTGGCTGGGAGCCAATCATTACCAGTTTCAAGCCCTGCCCTTTGGTCTCACTACAGCCCCCAGAGTGTTCACCAAATGCATGGCAGTGGTCACGGCTCACCTGAGATGTTTAGGATTCCAGGTGTTTTCATACCTAGACGATTGGCTCCTTACCGCCACCAACAGGCATCAACAAATTCAGGCCAGGAAGTCCACTCTGTCACTCTGCAATCAGCTGGTCATTACAATAAACTCAGAAAAATCTGCCTTGTCGCCATCACAGCATATCGTCTTTATCGGAGCAGAACTGGACACTACCACCACCACACTAAGACTTCCAGTAGAAAAAAAATAAACATCACTTCCCTTTTAAAGCTTTTTAAAGTGACATCACACAATAATATTAACTGCTGCCTTTAAAATTGCAATGTATTTAAAAAGTTCATATTGAATCCCTACTCAAGCTCCCAAGTAAAAAACACACACAACAATATAAAAACATATAAAAAATATATATGAACATTGTGTAAACATTAATCAAATATTCAAAGCTCTCTGTTTTAAAAGTGGAACAATAGATATATTGTCATTAATACCTGGGAAAGTTCTGACATTGAGTCTTAGTTGCCACCTTGTCTCACTTAGCTCTAAAGCCAACTTATAATCACCGCCCCTCTGGTTTTTCACCACCCGGTCAATAATAAAGAATAAAAATCTCCTAAAATTAGTGCAAATGTTAGAATGATTATAAAGTGCAGTTTTCTTATTCTTGATGTCCCTAACATGCTCGGCAATTCTATCCTTAAGTTTACGGGTAGTTTTCCCCACATAGAATGCCGAGCATGCACTGCATGTTGCTACGTATACCACATTCATGGTAGTGCAGGTACATCTACTGGGACAATCAAGAGTACGGTGGTAACCTTCAACAGCCACATACGGGCCATCATTAACAAATTTATAATAATTACAGTGTCCACATTTAAACATCTGGGACCTGTAATATTTAGTTATTTTTGACCCATTCGTTCCCAGCAAATCTTTCATGTTACTACCCCTACTGCAAACTATATGTGGCTTGTCACCTATTTTTGTCTAAGTGTTGCATCAAAACCGGTATCCCAAGCAGCCTCCAAAATCTTTAATAATTCTAAACAATCATGGTTATATTTTACTACCATAACCTTATTGTTCACTTGTAGTTTATTACTGTCCTCTGTAACACTAGCATCTTGCATTAATATGGGACAAAACAAAGTAGACCTACACCTATATACTTCTTTTTTGATACATAGTAACATTTCAATAGGGTAACCTCTATTAATGAATATTCCGATCAATTTATATATTTCACTTGTAAATTCACTATCATCACTAATGAGCCTTGATAATCTACACATTTGACCCTTTAAATTTTTAGAAAATCTACCTTCTCCAATGGGTTGTTACATTATGACAGTTGTCATCCACCCCATCAGAAGAGGGGGGTTGTGAAGGGTCAAATGTGTAGATTATCAAGGCTCATTCAAAAGGGAAGTGGTGTTTATTTTCTATGACTGATGAAGCCTGGGATATACAGGTGAAAGCGCTCAGTCGTTTGGTTCATTTTGAATAAAGCATTGTTTCGCTTTTCAGGGTTGTGGTAGGACCTTCTTTTTTATTTTATTTTTGTGTTTGGTGATACTTTTCGTTAGTTCCAACCTTTGTGTGGTGGTCTATTGAGTTTTTTCCAGTAGAAAGAGTCTTACTTCTCCATCAGCATGTCCACATTCTAATATCCAAAAACAAAGCACCAGCATCAGAAGTTCTTAAATTATTAGGTATGATGGCAGCAGCAGTTCTAGCTATACCACTAGGTCATATGCATATGCGGATACTACAATGGCTGTTGTTCACTCAATGGTCTTACCAAGAGCTCCCCATGTCTCACATGATAATGATCACAAATTCCTGCAAAAAGGATCTTCAGTGGTGGTTGACCTCACTTCATGTTACGATAGGACGCCCATTTGCGCTACCCCCTCCAGCAGCCACAGTGACCACGGACGCTTCCCTGATAGGGGGGGCATTTTCAGGGAAAGACAGCCCAAGGCACATGGACCAATCAAGGGACACATCTGCATATCAATATCCTAGAGATGAGAGCAGTACTTTTGGCGGCGCAGTACTTCCAGGACACTCTTCCTCTGGGTACAATTGTGATTCAGAGGGACAACATGTCAGTGGTCTGGTATTTGAACAAACAAGGAGGAACCAGATCTTACCCCCTTTGTCCCAAGGCCCTCAGAGTATGGCAGTGGGCTATTTCCACCCAGCACTTTCTGTTAGCAATGCACATCCCAGGGAACTCTAACATGATAGCAGACAAGTTGAGCAGAGCAATTTTGTATGCCCCACAAGTGGTCCCTCAAGATGGAAATAGCGGACAGTATATTCCACAGGTGGGGCCAGCCTTGCTGCAACCTTTCTACCAGTCACATGAACACCAAATGCAGAAGCTACTTTGCCGTGATAACCCCTCCAGGAGAAGCCCCAAGGGACTCACTCGTTCAAGATTGGTCCCCGGGTCTCCTCTATGTATTTCCACCAATCCCATTGATACCCAAGGTATTACAGAAAGTCAAAGCCCTGGGAAGGACCATTATTCTAATAGCTCCCTATTGGCCACATCAGATTTGTTCCCCTTCCTTCGACTTCATCTTTTGGAGGACCCCTGGATTCTGGACCCAGTTTCAGACCTTCTGACGCACTCATCGGGGGAACTCGATCCCTTTCTGCAGTCCCTGAAGCTGACAGCTTGGCTTCTCCAATTCCTATCATAGCCAGGTTCCATAACCTTTCCAGTGAGACAAAGCAAATTCTCCTATCATCTCATAAATCCTCTCCGAGGAAACTGTACCTCAGCAAATCAAAAAAAAATTTCTAT
Organism: Protopterus annectens; assembly: GCF_019279795.1. Classification (NCBI taxonomy): domain Eukaryota; kingdom Metazoa; phylum Chordata; order Ceratodontiformes; family Protopteridae; genus Protopterus; species Protopterus annectens. Next base: position 408,523,001 of record NC_056745.1, read on the forward strand.
ATGGGCCGCTAAAAACAATATTGATCCTTACCAAGCCCTATGGCCTCTGTTCTAGATTTCTTAACCATGATATTCAATAAAGGAGCTGCAGCAGCAACATTCCATATTCAACTTGCTGCCATTTCTAACTTTCATCTGGGATTTGAAGGACTGAATATTATGTCACGCAAATTATCCAAAGCCTTTCTCAAAGAGACCTTTCATATTAGACCACGTGTGAAATCTCCCTATTCTCCATGGAATCTAAATATTATGCTTTCCCGCATAGTTCTTCCACCATTTGAACCAGCTTCCTCATGTGACCTCAAATTTTTGTCATGCAAAACCATCTTTTTAGTGGCTATTACATCTGCCCGCAGAGTGTCAGAGCTTCAGGCCTTATCCATTAAGCCTCCTTATTTGATTTTCCATGCTGACAGTCTCTCACTTCAAATAAACCCTTCTTTCTTACCCAAAGTTTGCACTGAAACTAATCTCAACCAAATTATTGATTTGCCAGTTTCTTCCCCAACCATTCCAGCAATTTAGAGTACATGCTGCACAAACTTGATGTTCACAGACAGCTCAGATTTTATTTGGATAGAACAAAAGATTTCAGGAAATCAGACCAGCATTTTGTTTCATTCTCAGATTCCAGGAAGGGTATGTCAGTGGCTAAAACAACTCTGTCTAAATGGATATCTGATTGTATCACCTTTGCTTATTTAGCTGCCAATATGCCCTTGCAGCATAAAATTAAAGCTCACTCAACCAGAGCAGTTTCTACATCATCTGCCTTTTCTGCCAGACTGCCTATTGATAACATTTGCGCAGCAGCCACTTGGTCAAAACCTCATACCTTTATCACTCATTACAAAGTTGACAGGGCCTCCTTTGGATCCACGGTCCTGAGAAATATACTTCCGTGAGCCACCCGAGGTTGATGGTACTTGGGATGCTACCCATCAGTAAAGAATGAACGGCGAGATAGAACAACTTCACATAAAGAAGTTATGTACTTACCATAACATTCCATGTGAGTTGTTCATCTCGCCTTCATTCTTACATCCCTCCCTCCTACCCCCTCCTGGGCTTTCAGAAGACTGAGATGTTAGATCCTTCCTGGTCACTCAACCCCTCTATACTTTCTCTCTTATGGAGTTATAGAATGACATATGGTATTATTTTATGCAGCAAACAAGATCTGAGGTAACTCAGGGTGCATCATGGGATAGGGACTTGGCCTCGAGCTACTTGAAATCCTCGAGCTTTGCAGTAGGTGCCAACTCGAACCCATCAGTAAAGGATGAAGGCGAGATGAACAAATCACATGGAACATGGAACGTTATGGTAAGTACATAACTTCTTTTTATGTTGTATTAGATGTCAATGAGACAGAAATAGTAGTGTTTTTTGCAAGGGGCATGACACTCACATCCCCGAGACTTAACTTATGTATACACACACACACACACACACAGACATATATATATATATATATATATATATATATATATATATATATATATATATATAAAATATACACTAACTCCATGGTCACACCTATATGAAGAAGGGGGGTATTTCCCCTCCCTCCAAAAAAAAAAAACTGACATCACTGCTAGCACAGCTCACCAGCATTAATTTCTTGTGGAGGAACTCTGATCCTCAGTGGGTTTAACTTCAAGCAAATAAAAAGGGAGAGTTCAGTCTTCAACTGACTCTATTGTGCAATATGCTATTGCTGGTGTTAGTTTCTGAATGATATGACTTTTTTTTTTTTTTTTAATTTTTATTTTTTACAAAACATTTTTCTTGAGATCAGCCGATTGCTGTTTGTACTACTGATTACATGGCTGCGTTCTCATTAGGGTAGATTATAGTATATATCATGCCAATGGTAGAGTTTCGTTTGTGAAAGGACATATACCAGAAATGGAGGGGAATGAGGGCAGGAGGAGGAGAGCAAAGTGCATAAAGAATTAATGGAATTATGCACACTGTTTCAAGTATAATTCATTGATTTCAGCCAGATTACAGAAAGTGATATACACACAAGAAAATGTCTCAGTAACTATAAATATGCCTTTAAAACAAAACATGAACTGTATAAAGTATTTATAGTATTATAAAGACTATTTCCCACTATAATGCACATATGCCAGGCAGTACAAGGACTAATAGGAACTATAATACATGCTATTAGTACTGGTGGAAAAGGGTGAAGTTAGTTAAGACAACATTATGGGCATTGGTAAAGAAATGCGATGGCAGCCTAACTCTTTACCTGTTTATAAATGTAACCTATTTAGGAATGAGCAAGATAGGTGTTGTAGGTCAGCCTTATACTGCTAAAGTAACAACTGGTGCGATTTTACACCAGTGTGCGAACTGTGGTATTGGCGGTACATTTAAAAGTAAATGGTAAAGAAAGCCAGGAGTAAATAGGGGAAGAGGTATAGCCTCTAATGATACCAAGCAAAATACTCCTACAGTACTCTGCTAAATAGAGGGGAGTGGGTATAGCCTCTAATGATACCAAGAAACAGGCCCCAACAGTACTCTATATGTGAGATCTAAACAAATATAATAAAACAAACAATAATGTAATTGCTGGCTACCTAGACACAGCTGCAGAAAAATGTGTTTGCTGTATGAGATGGTGCAGGCTCGTCCTATAGAGTATGCGCAAGGCACAACCCTGACTGATTGAGGTATGGAACACAACCTAAGTGAAGATATGTCTCAGCAGGGAATTAAGAGAGAGAGAGAGTGTGTAGAATAGTTTCAAACAGAATTAATGAAATGCATGCATATTTATAACCCCATATAGCTAATGCTACTGGATCAGTGATCATTTGAACATGTAGTGTCATAGTAACTTCAGCTTACACAACTGTACTTTGAGCATGAACATATAAACAATTTTATGATGTGTGTATACAAGATTTAGTGTACTTTGTGCCTTTTCCTTATACCTCAGTGCAGAAAAAAGCTGCCTCATTTTTCATATATTACTATGGTGTAAGGTGGAAAGCAAATGACCCACTAGATCATGCCAGCTCCTTTTTAAAGTGGGTGATTATAGTAGGTAAGTATGAGCTGGATTTGTGGCCTGATTTTTGATAAAACTTAATATTCTTATTTCTTGAAGGCTTGGGGGTGATTTTTTTCACAGCCTCAGCATATGACATTTTGATGTGATTAATGAAGGACTGTGGTGGAAGTGTATGAAGCTCATAGGGCAACTTTTCATAAGTTCCTCATTAATTACTGTCAGTTGTTTATATAAAGTGGTATGGATAAAACATTTATTTTCTGACTAGATCAGCAGCACATTTAACTAAACTAACAAGCTTAGACAAACACAGTAATGACATGACACTAAATATATGGACAAAGGTATTCTGGAACATTCCTTCCAATCACAATTCATAGCCTAGATTAACAGCAGAAATATACAATTATTATTCAGAACCTGTATAATATCACTGGTCTTTGTATATTTTCTCATACTCTGCACCTTCTAATGACTTCATCTATATAGTCACACAAAGATGGCTGTATTCAATACAAAACCTGTAGCAAAACAAGGCCAAACTACAGAAACATATTATTTATGTTACAAACTGCTTCACTCAAGCACTCAACATCCCTTTGTTTCATAGCAAGGCAGTACTATGAGCCTTATCTAGCTTGCAGCATGCAGTTGCTGTAAATGTCTCTGGGCTGAAATAAAGGAATCCATTTTGTTATTTGTAATGTTTAAAAAATTCTACTAGACAAAATTCATTCTGACACATATATTTTTTTATATTTCAGTATAGGCCTAATAAGAAGTAAACCTGATTAGTTAGGTATATAACCTCTCACAGATTGAATTATTACTGCTGAGAATACACTCATTATCTGTGAGCTTATGGGTGTTAGCACACTGTCTTTGAACAATGCTAAAAGGCTGACAGCATAGGTGAAACTAGAAGGGTGATCTTCCATCTTATCCATTGCTTAGGTGTTTAGACAAGTAAGGTAACTACAGCAAATAAATAAATAAATACCTCTCAACTTCTTAGAGCACGAAATCTGGACAAAGCCATAAATAAAAGTGGGACAAAGGCCGAAAAAATAGGGACAATTTTTAAATATTGCTCTTACAAGCTTAGAAAGTTGATATAATAACAGGTTTTGTATTAGCATGTATTTTCTGAAGGATATGAATGAAGCTCAAATGTATGTCATTATTTTCTAACTTCAGTCTTTAATGATTTACCACTAATCTGCCAGAAATCCACAATTTTATGAAAAACAGACCAAAAACATGAGGCCAAAATCTGGACATTCTGCAAAAATCTGTACAGTTGAGAGGTATGAGTAGAGGGTGTATATAATTATGGTAGAATGCACAAAACATACAGAAGGCACTCCCATGAATGATATTCTTGTCCCAGATGTTGCAGATTTTAAAAGTTAGATGGAAAAAAAAAGAATTGATGCTATGTCCTGGACTGTGCTCTAAGCAAGCAAGAAGATACAAAACACAGGGTAGCTCAAGCTTTAGCATTCTAAGAGGAGGCACTTCCAATTTAATCTCCTAGTGCTCACTAGTATAAGCAGATGAGACAAGACTGGGAGGAGCTTCCAAAGCAATTTGGATTAAAGTCAGGCAACTCAAGAGCTGCTTAGTATAAAAGACCAGTACATGTCGCTTGAGTATATACTCAGTATTCAGGATCTATGAAATACAGTGGGAAGGTACAAGTATTTAAATAACTTAAAGTGAATCACTTCACAAAATGATACTTCTGTGCTTAATAGCAATAGCCAGTGAAAGTGGAGGGAAGGAATTTTGTGGTCGAATTAACATAATGGGGAGACAACAAGAGAGAGAGCGAGAGAGAGAGAGAAAGAGAGAGACACTGGGTTTAAGAACACAATGGAAAGAGGGTGAATGGGATGGGAAAATTCTGCATTTTTTTTACCTCTTTTTAGTGAAAATTGATGAAAAAAAAACTGCCGATAGCATTCCAGTCTGCGTACATTGAATAAAGTACTGGAACTTACCTCTTTTGGAGTCTGGCCCATAGACAAGGGTTCACAGTCATGTCTGAAATGGGTCCCCAGACCACCTATTTGGTCACCAAATAGTAAATAAATAAAATAAATAAGTAGACCTTCATAATCATTTCTTGATATGCACATCTGTATGTACTTATCTAATTTGCTTCACTGCTATGTATTATTGCTGACCTGTAGTTTAAAATACAATGTTTGTGTTTCCCAGGGTCGTTCATACATTGAGAAAATGAAATGGGATAAAGTAGAGATGTTGTACTGGCTACAACAAAAAAGACGTCATCTTACTGTGGAACAAGTAATCGAACAAAGGGAGAACATACCTCTGCGACTTCCTCCTCTAAAACTTTTACCATAAAAAATTGCTATGTTTTTATGATACTGAAGAAAAAATAATAATTTCAAGTCATGTTATTCTCTGTATTACTGCATCCGGTTTCTTATATTGTAATTTTGGACTATGTTGAATAGTTGTCATTTTATACCTTTCACCGTTATATAGATCATTAAATCTTAAATGCCACAAAGCCAGGTATATTTTGTCTTTGTTAATTAAATTCATGGTCTATAAATTACTTTTCTGTCATGCAAACAAATATCAATTTTGGGTTATGCAGCTCAAAATAACTATGGTGTAAGGATGAAGCAAAATGTGTATCAGCCAGTGTGGAAACAACAAAATAGTATTCAGTGTAAAAAAATACAAAAGCATGTAATTGCTGACACATCTAGTTACAACTGCAGACACCACAAGACAGTCCTTAGTATAACTGTATTTAAGGCATCTGAATAGTACATTTGGGTGGGAAATTCAAAGGAGGCAGACTTATTATTTCTGATTTTAAAAGGGTACAGCTTGTGAAGATGCAGACCATAGTGAATATGAGTGTAATATGAGGTGATCATCATATTGATCATTGCTGCAGTAGCCTTAGCCATATGGGTTATATCCTGACAAAGGTATAATAGCTGACCAACTTCTAAAGTTTCAAGGCACCTTCCACACACCCAAGTCATCAGACAGCTCGAGCTGAGCTGACTGAAAAAACAGGTTTCGGTGCCAAGCCCTTCAGAGCTTTACTGCCATAAGACAGCACTGCTCTGTGGGCTGTCAAGGGTCGATAACCGGCTTGTGCTGTTCCTTTGCTGGGCAGATAAGTTCTCTTTGGGGAAAAATCTTCCACATTAAAAAATGTTTGTTTTAGTGTACTTTTCTGTTTAGGAATGTTATTTTTAAACTAGGAGTTTGTGATTTAACAGACTTAACTATACTTTTTTCCTGTCAATTTAAAAATTGTTTAATGTAATTGAAAAACAATTTTCTGTAGAGAAATTGTGTTTATTTGACTTTTTGGGGCTGGTTAACTGTTGTAAAGTGCTTTTTACTGTTTTGTGTAAAAAAATTACTTTTAAAGACTTTAAATATTTGCCTGCTTTTGCAGCTTGTTTTTTCCCAGGAAAGAGGCACAATTTTCAGCGTGACCATGGAACAATCTACAGGTACATGGTTGGTGCTCTTCCTGCCACAAAAAGAAAAAGTTAAGTATTTGCCAACACAGCAACCTAACAGTTTACCTCAGCCACAGGTGCATGACTCTGCTGTTGCCATCACCCGTTCCTCAGGCCACTCATCTTTTACTCCTGATCTCTCAGGTGTAGCACCTGCAGCCACTATGGACTGGAGGTTAGTCAAGTCCTCTTGGCTGTTGGGTCCCCTCAGTGGAAAAAGGACAGCATCTCTTGTCAGTCCTGGGAACAGAGAAGACTTCTCTATTTGATCAGTGTTGTACCCATCCCTGGGGAAGCTGCTACTGCCATTCATAACTTTGTAGTACTTGGAGTGCGATGATTAAGCTCTGATATTCAGAAAAAGACAAACCAGTTAAGTGCTAGATAGGTGTGAGACGTGACCTTAACAAAAGTTAAGCACCACCTGCTGAAGTGGTTAAGGTTAGGCCCTGCACTTGGCAATTGGACACTTAATTGGCTGTAGGTGAGAGTGTGTGTGCAAGTGACAGGGGTCCAGGGAAGTAAATAGTGTGGGAAGAAATAGCCAGGGAATTGTTATGGCTAGGCTTGTATAGGCCCTAGGGCTGATAGCCTAGTACCAACCTATGAACCTGTGAGTGGTACAAATGAACTTCCGCTGCAGGGCTAGCCACCCGGCAGTGCAAACCTTGGTTCAAGATGATTGACAATGCTGAAGTGACACTCCAACCCCATATGCAAAATGGGAAAAGGGGTTGAGGATGGATGGATTGGTGACCTGATCATAATTATCTTTGTTGACCCAATTTTTCCTGTCAAAAAGAAACAGAAAACTAAACATGTATCTAATCCTCCTTAAATTTCCTTAGACAGTTGTTGTTTACTGTGACTGGCTCAGGGTTTAATTCAGGCTATTGATCCTTCTTATAAGATGGTTTCCAGTAAAAGAAAGTGGGCTAATTATTTTTCTGAAGAGATTCAAAATGGTGAATCGGTACAGGAAGATGAAGGGACAGATACAGAGTTTTCTCCTCAATTTTATGATTCAGACTCAGAGGAGAACTCAGTTTCTGATTCTCCCTGTGGGGGTTTCTCTTTCTCTAAGACTATTTCCAGAATGTGCCAGTGTTTTCAATAAAAGAACATCAAGGCTTCTCAGCCCCTCAGAAAATACTGTGCTGTTATAGGAGAAATTTCCAGAACTGTCACCTATTCCTCCAGTTCTATCAGCTCTGGAGGATGTGTGCATCTCTCCCTGCAATTTTCCTGATAGTCAGCCTGCTGTCCTCAAAAAGGCAGATAGGATGTATAAGGTTCTACAGTCCTTTAAGTTTTTATACAGTCTTACCAAACAAGATCCAGCAGCTATAGCCTTAGATCCAATGTTGTCTATTTTTGTCCTTTCAAGCATATTGGTTGTTGGATCTAATGGGATCTGACCTCAGTACCAACGTCAAAGCTCATTGGATCTAGAGCTCTGACTCCTCTCCTATTCATAATTCCCTAGACTGTACTGCAGATGCTCATCTTGTTTGCTGCTTAAATGTTTTGGACGTGTGTAGAGCACTCTTCAGAAGTAGGCTATTTTTCACTTATTGTTGCTGCTTCTCCTCTCCTACCATGAGAGCTTTTAGTCTCACTTAGATCCTAGTTAGTGTTCTCTAAACTTAGGTAGTTTCTGATAGGTTATATTGGTCAATTAGTTAGTTAATTAGCTTAATTAACATTAGAATCAAGGCCAGTAAGCATCGTTTCTAACATTTAGTTATACTTAAAGAGACAGTTACATTTATAATTAAAATTAAGATTAGATAAGATTAGAATTAGTTAGTCTTGCTGTTTGTTTAACTTCTTGTTTCTAGGCAGTCAAACTGTCAAAGTTGACTATATTTAAGAAATGCTCAGAGTGTCAGCACAAACTTCCACCACAGGACCCAGAATACAAATGTGTATATTGTCTTGGTGCCATGCTCCTTGGCACTGAATGCTAGTGTTGTGCAGCTCTCGCTGCAAGGTCCCTCCAAAGCAGAAGGGACAAACCCAATTTAAAGGGGATCCTTCCTGCACAGACAGGGGCTACCCTTTCACTTTCCTCACCTTCTAGGACAGAGAAGACTAAGTCAATGGGACAAGAGAAAGAAAAAGATAAGGAAGAAAAAGACAAATTAGAGAAGGAAAGGAGCAAGTCTCCATCTAAAACATCAATGAAAAGGTGTCTGGAGCTAGCGACTTTTGTCAGTCCCGACCCTAAAGTGCCCAGAAGGTTAGATCTGATGCCTAATTGGGCCTCATCACCAATTACTTGCCAGGACCAGTGAGTTCCAGACTCCAGTAACCAATACTACAAGAAAGATGGTATTCTCAAAACATCATCGGCAGCATCATCCACATGATCATCAACAAGCCTCACAGAACTTGACATCAGCAGGATGATGAGGAAATTCTTGAGAATACAGATACAGCTTGGGGTTATACCGGTACCATTCCCTAGGAAGGTATTGAGTGTTGACCATCTTAACCCTCCTTTACAAGAGTCCACACCAACCCAGCCGTCAGGTTCAGTAATAATGGATCTAACTGGAACTGTAGCACATTTGTTGGTGCCAGAGCTGCTTGCCTCTTCAATGCCGACTATCTCCCACTCTCTCTTGACTCCAGTGCCTCCAGATTGAGATGAGACTTGGAGCCAATGTTTCAGCACCGAGGTCCAGGGAGTGAGTCTACACTAAGATTCATGGAGCTGCCTGCCCTTCTCAGGGTCTGGCCCAGGACAGCTCGGATGCAAGATCAGCTTCAGGGCCAGTGCTCATTGGTGCCAAGGTTTCCCTCAGAGGGAGTTATTGGTTCCAATGGAAGCCTCAGCCTTTGAGGCTTTTGAATGGGTTTTGGCAAAGACAAGGTTGCTTCAACCAGTTCAGTTCCACCTAAACCCCATCTGCTATCTGTTTCTTCACCTCTTTATTCTGTTGGACAGAGACAGACAGTACCATGGGTTTCTGAGAAAGTTTGCTTCATTAGATTACTATCTGATTCTGACCCTTCTACTGCTCTACCAGAAGGTGTCTCCAGAAAAAAGACATGCAAGGCAAAGCACCTAGAGTCTTCACCAGAGTCTTTCATCAATGATACTGACTTGGAGAAAGGGGAGGGTTCCCCCTCCTCTCTCTCTGTCTCAAGATGTCACATTTGGTGATATTCTAGAATTAATGAAACATTGAGGGTTTTTTTATCTCAAGCCTTCAACAGATGAGTCAGTATTCTTGGAGGTCTTTGGTTTTGGGCCAGTATTGTCTTCTGTGGTACCTCCCATTGACCCACTTATTAATCACATGGCTCAGCAGAAGTGGAAGGACCCTGATGTGGTGGAGCCCATCTATAAGAAAGCTGACAATACTATCTGCACAAACAGACAGGAAACACTGGAGTAAGGGTCCACAGTTGGATTCTATGGTAATGAAAGCAGCCACCAAGAAGGAGCTATCAGAAGAAAGCTTATCCATTCATCCCCCTAACAGAGTATATAGGCCAATGATTAGATTCGGGAAGTGGGCCTATGCTTCATTGGCTTTCATCCTTAGATCGCTCAACTACTTAGCCCATTTAAGCAGATTCCACAGAGACTTGACTATAGAGATCATCAAGTCACTTTCACGGGTATTGCTTGTGGATGTTCAAAAAACAGTGGACTTCCAGCTTTCCACCCTTCAATCCTCCTCCAATGTTGCAATGCGTCTGCTCTTGAATGCAGAGCATGATACATCCAGAGCAGCTGACACAGGCATTACCATGCATCACAAATGCCTGGATGCAGTTTTTTGACTTTGCAGAAGGCTTTAAGTCATCTTTTGTTAATTCTCCTTATGATGGTTCCACTTTTTTGGACCAAAGGTCGAGGCTACACTCACCAGGAGCCAACAAGAAGACAAGAATTTCTTTGCAGTGAAAGTACACTTCTCCACCCTACAAAGAACATTCTCTAGGAACCAGAGATCGGAGAAGAAGATGTGGTTCCACAAAATCATAGAGTACTTTTCATAACTCCCAAGGTAACAGACCTCCCCATGGCAGAGGAGGAGGCAATTTTAATGGATGATGCCCAAGAGGCAGAGGTGGATTGCACAATCAAGCCTTTTGTGGTCCATTCTCCAAGAAAGCCTTTCAGCGTCCTGAAAGGTTGCCTGACTGCTGCACTCTGGATGCAGTCAGGGGGCATCTCTCTTTCCACCCTCAAGCCTGGTACATGATAACATTAAATTCATAGGTGCTAAGAATAATATCCAGAGGCTATTCGATTCCCTTTTCCCTCCCACCCCAGAAAAAGAAGAAAGTCACCAATGTTCCACCCAGTCAGTGGGACTTAGCAACCACAGAAATTTCAAAGCTGCTAGAAAAAAGAGTAATCCAGCCAGACCCCCACAACCAGTTAGACTCCGAAGTCTGTACCAGTTTCTTTTTAGTACCAAAGAAGACTGGGGACCTCACACCCATTTTGGATCTCAGTAGCATAAACCAGTTCGTAAGACAGACAAAATTTCATGTGGTCACACTTCATTTCATTTTGCCTCTTCTGAGGATGAATAATTGGATGTGCTCCAGAGATCTGCAGGATGCCTACTGCCTCATCAAAATAGAGAAACACTCTAGGAGATTTCTCCACTTCCAGGTTGGAGCCAGTCATTTCCAATTCAGAATGCTGCCATTCAGTCTCACCATTGCCCCTAGGGTGTTCACCAAGATCATGGCAGTAGTAACTGTGCACCTGCTGGGGATCCAATTCTTCCCGTATTATGACAGTTGGCTCCTCACTGCCTCCACCGAGCATCTCGTCCTCATACACTGGGAACAAGTACTCCAGTTGCTTCTGAATTTATTTCTTTGTTTATTTTATTTGCCATTTCTTTACCGGGAAGGTCTGACTGGGTCATGAGGTACCCATTTTCAGGGGAGACCCGGAGAGAAAAGCTCCAGATACATATGGTTAACAGAATGAAAAACTAGACAGACATAATAAACTCATAGCATTCAAACACAAATATGAAAGCAACACATTAGTTTGTCAAAATGAGAACTTAGCAGACATAATAAAGTCGTAACATTCAAGCACAAGATTTGAAAAACTACACATTAGTTTGCCAGAATAAAAACTCAACAGACATAACAAAGTCATAGTGCTCAAGCATAAATTATATGGAAAGCCTGGTAATGGGAAGATGCACCATTATTTACATAATAGATTATTATCATAATGATTATTAATATTCTAGAGGTCATAAAATATGGAAACTGATTATATAGGTGAAGGTGTAGGATAGTACGAGTGATATTTAGGAATTTCCATAAACTTGCCAAAATGTCAACTGACTCCAGCTCAAGAGTATATGTTCATAGGTTCATAGGTTGGTACTAGGCTATTGGCCTTAGGGCCTATACAAGCCTAGCCATAACAATTCCCTGGATATTTCTTCCCACAATATTTACTTCCCTGGACCCCTGTCTAGCAGGGCGATTGACGTGGTCCGCGGGGTGAATTTCCTATCGCCCATCTAATCGCCAAGGTTCCTTTTGAAGAGGGCCAAGGAGGTGCTCTGCTTGACATGTATGGGCAGTCTATTCCAGAGTATGGAGAGTTTCTGGGTCAGGACCCTGTCCCTCCAGCATGTTTTGTTCATTGTGATGACAAGATTTAGATCCCTGGAGCATGTGGCTCTGAGGGATTGGGATTTCATTCAGTGGAACATGTCCAACAGCTCAGGGTTTGACATGGCCTTGTATGTTAAGCAGAGATCGCCTCTGAGTAGACGATATGCCACAGAGTATAGCTGGAGTTTTTTAGATGGTTAGCATAGGGCATCTGCTTTAGGCCTGTGATTCTTTTAGTGAGATATTTCTGCGGCCTTTCCAGCTGTTGCAGATGTCTTGTGAGGTACATACCAAGCAGGGCATTGTACTCTTATAATGGGTCTAATGAGGGATGAGTACAGTGGGACAATGACCTCCTTTTTTTCTGGATGAAAAGCCCTTAGTGATGAGGTGTGCCACATAGAAGGATTTCCTGACTGTTGTGGCAATGTGGTTATCGAAGGTGAGACCACTGTCCACCTGTGTCCCTAAGTCTTTCATCATACTTTCAGTGTTTAGTGTACTGCCACCTATGTGGTAATTCATGGGTACATGGTTTTTCCCAAAGGGGATAACTATACATTTCTTGGCATTAAGCTTGAGCCCATGGCTCTGGCACCAAGCATCTGTTTCTGTAAGGCCCTTTTGTAGAATATCCACATCATTTGGAGATTCAATAATGGCTCCCAGTTTGCAGTCATTTTGAACTTTGTTAGCCAGAGTCCCTTAGTGTTGGCCTGTACTTAATAGAAGTAGATGCCAAACAAGAGCGGTCCCAGGACTGAACCCTGAGGTACTCCACTTGTCACTTGTCTGGAGCTGGATTTGGAGTTCGCTACTTTTACAGTCTGGGTTCTGTCAGTAAGCCAGTTGGCAACCCAGCGAGTGACGTAGGGATTTATGCCCAACTTAGTAAGTTTATATATGATTCCAGAGTGGGGGATGGTGTCAAAGGCCTTGGCGAGGTCCAGATAGGCTGTGTGGACCGCCTTACCTCATCCACAGCTCTGGAGACTTATTCAAAGAAGTCATTCAGGTTCAAAAGACAAGATCGGCCATTCATGAACCCAAACTGGGTGGGGTCCAGTGTTTGACGGTTGCCAACATCTTTGTTTATAAGTTCCATGGTAATGCGTTACATGCCCTTGCAGATCCGACTCATCAGACTGATGGGACGGTAGTTCCCAAGATCTAAGGTGGATCCCCCCTTGTGGAGTGGGATAACTGTAGCTGTGTGCCACTCAGTGGGCACGAAGCCTGAGGTGAGGCTATGATTAAACATGACACTTGGGTAAGGTGCCAGTTCATTTTGTAGTTCATCTCTGGCAAAGCATCATGGTTTGTCGATCATGTCCTCCCAGGCAGACAGATACTGGATCCCCTTTGAATGACACCAGAAGCTTAGCCAATTGTTGAAGTCAACCATTTTGTCCTTATACTGTGGTATCATTCTGGGTGAAGGCAGGATGCTACTCATGGCTAGGGTCATACCTGCCTGGGACACATGATCCAAGAGCTCTTCCATGTTCTAGAGCAAGTGCTAGTCACAAGGGTTCAGATTTGAGTGCTACTACTGAGAAACCAGGTAGTTCTAAGGGAAAATTTGAAGAGAAGACTTTCTGGCACCTGGAATAGTTTAACCGTAAACCCACAGTACTGCATGATGCAAAAAATGCACAAACACAAGCATTTTTAAGCCAGAAAGTTGAAAAGGATAGAAATCAGCCCAAAAAGGCTAATAAAATTACAATTTCAGAGCTGGAAACCACTCCTCTAGTGTTAGATAGGCAGTACAATGCTCACCACTCCCACTGGTAAGCAGTAGGACTTCCCTCTACCACAGCAAGGTCTGGATAGCTCTGAACACAGAAAATAAAGTCCTGAAACCAGCAAAGCCTGGGATCTGGACTATACTAGCTAGGAAAGGCAGGAAACGAGCAAACAACACCAAACCTCAAACAGTAACCCTTCCTCAGTCTGGGGTTCAGTCACTTCTTATAGGTCTTCAAGTTCTGCATCACCCAACACCACCATCGAGGTTAACCTTCATCTCCTGGGTCTCATGATGTCAACAATTCTAATGATTTCAATAGCCAGATATTTCCTGAAGGTACTGCAATGGACCTTAACAATGCAAAGGTCCCAATCCACTCACTCCTTGCATTCAAAAATTCGGATTATGCAGGTCTTCAAGAACACATACCTTGTTGGATAACATCTCCATCCATGACTGAGGGCCATCCTTTCAAGATGGATTTGCTTATCACAACAGTGACCATGGATGCATCCCTTCTTGGATGGGGAAGGCATTTCAAAGAGAAGATGATCCAAGGTACATGGTTGACAGCAGAGGCCAATCTTCACATCAGTGTCTTAGAGATGAGATTGTTCCTCTTAGCTTTGCAGGCATTTCAGGACCTCCTCCCCAAGGGTAAGATCTCCATGCAGACTGACAGCATGACTCTGGTATGGTACATCAAAAAAAGAGAAAAGGAACCTGATCTTATCCTTTAAGACAACAGGCCATGAGATTTTGGCAGTGGGTGATATTTTCACAATGCTTTCTGACAGCAACACACATCCTGGGATTATTCAGTGTGCTCACAAACAAATTGAGCAGGACAGTGCTGATGTCTTAAGAGTGCCCCCTCAATCCTACAGTGACACACGCAATTTTCAGTCACTGGAGCCAACCTTGCTGTGATCTCTTTGCTTCCTATCTAAACAAGAAGTGCAGCAAGTACTTTGCCCTGATCCCTCCATAGGGACAATCATTGAGACATGCTTTGGTCGGCATTTGGCCCTCAGGTCTCCTGTATGCTTTTTTCCCTTTACCTCATCTGAATGAATTCATACAGAAGGCAAGGCAGTGCAAGACCAGGGTGCTCTTCATTGTCCCTTTTTGCCCCAACAGACATGGTTTTCCTGCTTATGGCCTCTTCTGGTACATCCTACTTGGATGTTGAATCATTATCCAGATCAACTAACTCACCCATCCAGACCGCCTCCTCCAGAAAAAAAAGTCCATTAAATTAGGCACATGGTTTCTCCAATTTTAACCATAGCCAGAGATGCCAAGCTTTCCCATGCAACAGTCAACATTCTTTCTGCTTTAAAGAAACCATCAGCAAGGAAAATTTACCACAGTAAATGTAGGAGATTTTCAATTTAGGCCTACTCCAAAGGTCTGGATACTGTTTCAGTATATATTCCTTCCATACTTGAAATTTTGTCTGATCTCTTTGAGAAATGTTCCAGTTTTGCCACCATTAAAGTACAAGTGACTGCAAATTCCTGTTTTTACATTGGACATAGTGACATGTTGAAAACATCTCTAAAAATCTGAAAAGCCTTCCTCAAAGTGCCTTTCTGCTGAGACCTCCCATTAGAGACCCAGCACTTCCATTAGACATCACTATTATGTTACAGGTTCTAAACCAGGATATTTGAACCTGCTACCACTGCAGACCTAAAATTTCTGACATGGAAAACATTTTTTTAGTCACAGTGACATCAGGCAGATGAATCTCAGAACTGCAAGCCCTCTGATCAAAAGATCAAAGCCCCCTTACCTACTGTTCTCCAAGGATAGAGTTTCCATTAGAACTAATGTATCCTTTATTCCTAAGGTGGCATCTGGAATTAATTTAAATCAAGCAATATATCTTCCTGTCCTCTTTCCAAAGTACTCAAACAAAGGAGAATGCTTTCTGTACATGTTAGATGTTCACAGACAACTCAGATTCTTTATTCACAGGACAAAAGATTTCAGAAAGGATGATCAATTGTTAATTTCATTTTCCAAACTAAAGTTGGGAATGGCTGTTTCCAAAGTAACCTTATCCAGATGGCTCTCAGATTGTGTTTCCTTTGTATATAATAAGAAGAGTTTACATTTACCAGATAAAAAAGCATATTAAACCTTTAACAGAGGATTATCCATTGATTACATTTGTGCTGCGGCCATATGGTCAATAGTACATACTTTTGCATCTCACTGTAAGCCGGACACTCAATCCAGATCACATTCATCATTTGGTTCCACCATACTCAGGAATATCCTTCCTTGATACCACCCAGTTTGGCAGCTTGGGATTCTGTCCCATATGTTTAAATGGAAAAAATAGACAATACTGGATACAACAGTTATGTGCTTAACATAATGTTCAATTCATGTTTGATTTTTGCCCACTTCAAACTCCTTCCCACCTACCCCCTTCCAAATTGACACCTATGGCTATGAGATGATGGAGTGGATGTTACTCCCTGTCTGTGCGCAGTCACATGAAACTGTAATTACTTTTCTCAACAATCTGAGATCACCAGCTTTATGACTTTCTTTCTGGAAAAAAGGTTTTCCCTAGGTATTTTTTTCTCATATACTTCAGATGGGGGGGGGGGCAGCAAACCCAATCTGAGCATCCTAAGGAATTATGGGTAGGGGAGAAGCCAGAGCTCTGGATCTGGTAAGTTTCAAAGTTGGGGCTGAGTTTGGATGTTGTTGTATCTGACAACCTATATGTCTGAAGTAGACAAAATTCAGACAACATAGATCTAACGTCATGGTAAGTTCCTAACTTTTGTTTAATCCTACTGCTGCTAATCATCTGGTTAATTCCAATCCTACTCTTTCTGACAAGGATAGGAAGATTATTGATAAATATGGGAAGAAGGTCTATGCTTCAGCAAATTAGATTTTCAAAAATTTGAATTGTCAGGCTCATATGTTAAAGCTTAGTCTGACTGATTGTGAATATAAGGAATGCTTTGTCTGCTGTTTCTTCTTGTGATGAAAAATATGCTTTTAATAATTTAGTTTTTTCCATTTTATAAATCATAACTCTGTTTACAGTGGGTGTTTGACTCAATTGATACTTCTTCCTGGACTTAAGGCCACTGTTAATGTTTTTGAAAAAGGGAGAGTTTAAATTCTTCTCTGGATAGACATGCAGTTTTTGGTTCCTCTGCTACAGAGGTTATCAAAAAGTATTGTTGAAAGGAGTAAGCTTTAAGATTTTTCAGTCCTCCTTTTCCAAATTTTTCTAAGGGATTCTCTAACTCCTTATCTAGTTTTGTTAAAAAGACAAACTAAATAGTCTGAACAAGATGTGGGTAAACAGATGTTTAAGAAGAAATGGCAGGAGGGTCCAAAAAGAATTCAGGTACCCTCCAAAACCAGGGATAGTCCAACAAGTCAACACGACTGTTTAAGGGAACTTGTCTCCCCCTCCCATCCTGGTTGTCCCTTTTCCTTTCCAGAAAGTCTGAATCTCTACTTTTCTCTTTATCAACAAATAGTTTCAAAAAAATTGGTTCTACAGATCATTCATCAAGCTTACAGATGGCAGTGCGAAGAAATTCCTCCTTTACAGGGGATAATTCCTCATCCACTAGACCAGACGTCTTTATTTCCCCAGTCCTTCAACATGTGCTGTCCCAGAGAGTGATAGAACTAGTTTCTCCTCCCCAGGTTGGGGAGGTTTTTATTCAAGAATGTTTTTAGTGCCAAAGAAAGAAAATGCATGGAGAGCAGTTCTGGGTATTTCTTTCCTAAACTGTTTGTGATAGTGTCCAAGTTCAAAATGATTTAACTTCAGAACCCATTACCTCTTCTTCCTCATTTAGATTACCTGGTAACACTAAATTTAAAAGATGCTTTAGCATCACATCTCTGTTCATCCAGACTTCAGGCATTTCTTAAGGTTTTGTGAGTCTGGGTCACATTATCAGATGTCTTTACATTCACTGCTGCAGTATTCTTAACTATATGGGATTCCCTGCCGAGGAAGCCCGCCATCCGGCTAGTCTTCCAAAGACTTCTGAATTTAAAAGGTATGCTAAATGTCATTATATGCACCCTGCATAATGTAGGGCATAAAGATGATGTTCATGCTTACCAAAAACAGAACTTCTTTGCCGCCAGTCTGAACATATCTTTTACACCATTAGTCTGTTTACCTATGCCTGTTTTCTGCCAGTTGAATGCATTTTCATTCTGAAGGGACTTCCTATGCATGTTTGTTGTTTTTGCAAGATAAATGCCCTATTGGGAATTTTCTTTTTTTCTTTTTTTTGTGTGCTCCTTGAGGTTACTATCATCCAGGAAGGGTAAATGCCAGTGTGGGAGACAGATTCCCCATAGAGACTGCCACAATAAGTGTCTTTTTTGCTTAGGTGCTTCTCATGACTATACGTCTTGTTCTGTTTGTCAGGCATTTGTTCCGAAAACCTTTCACAGTAGACTTTCTTCCTTTCCCTTGCATCTTGAGAACCATCTTAAGCTACTCACTAAAGGTACTATGGAAGGAATCTCCCACTCCGAGGATCAGCTGTTAGGGAAGAAGAAGGTGAAAAAGATACAGCTGGAATCATCAGCTGTCAAGCCTCGGCCAGGTATTTCTCCTGAGGTCATTATGAACCTGGAGGCTTGCTTGGCTGTGTTGTCAGATTTCTCTGCCACGACCATATTGGAGGCCAGTGAGGATCTGGCTGGCAGCACATCCGAAGACACTTTTCAGGTGTCTGTCTCAGATGTTCAGAGGGAACCATGGTTGATTTTTTTCTGAGGGGCCTAGGGGAGTTCCGCAGTTTCTAGTTGGGGAAGAATTTCCTGCTACAGTTCTCAACTGTCATCCTAGATCTGAGCCTTCTCAGGACATTCCCTTAAAAAAGAAACAAAAAATTAAACATGTTTCTTCTCCTTCTAGGGATCCACAAAGTGAGTGGTGGGATTTTACTCTTATTCTCTTTATTTTCTGCCTTAATGTCCTTAAAGCCTCCTCGTGAGGTTTCAGTTCCTACTCCTCCTTGGTCCTCTACTTCTCTTAAAAGGCCTAGAGACCAGGATTCTTATGAGGATGAGTCAGATTTTGCTGACCATTCTCTAGGATGATAGATTTTTTTTTTAAGTGGGATTGTACTCGGGTCTCTGATATCCATAAATGGTACTATGAGTTATTGCAGTTGGACTCTCCTAACCCTGCAGGTATTCCTCCTGTCTTGGCTGCTTTACTGGATACTTTTTCCAATGCTTGTCAGATCCCTGATTCTCTCCCCATTGCTCCCAAGAAGCCTGGTTTATGTTTTATAGGGTTTCTAAAGATTGTTAATCTTTATAGAAATGTCCTGCTGCTGACCCTTCGGTAGTGCCCGTAGCCTCTGATAAGCCATCACAATTGCTTCCTTCACCCAAGTTGCTGCCTTCTGACAAGGACAGCTGAGCTATGGGCAGGTTGGGTGAAAAGGTTTACACTTCTGCTACCCTAGCTTTTAGGGCTGTTAATTATCAGACCCATATGTGTAGGCATGCGTTGGCTTTTCATTCTCAGGCCTGTCAACTTATTTCTGATTTTCCAGACTCTGAGGGTAAAACTTCTGTTCTTTCCTTGCTAGCTTCTTCCTCTCAAGTCATTTGTCATTCTATTAAATGTAGTTATAATGCAGTGGATGCCTCTTCAGGGGCTGCTGTTTTTGGTTCAGTTATGAGGATATATTCTTGAGTTAGGCTTCAACCTCTACCTGATGATATTAAAGCTAAGTTGATGGATGCTCTACTGAATTCTAAAGTATTGTTTGTGGAATCTGCTTCTGGTTTAAGTCCCTTCAGGATAATGATAAGGCCTTATGGGAACTTAAACATGTGTTTTTCTCCTATGCCTAAATTTCAGAGAAACTACCCTGCTGAGCCTGCCTTTGTTCATAGACAATCACATCCTTCTACTAAAAGTAAGAAGAGTGGCAAACGGACTCCTCCTGCTAAGGCTATTCAATTTCCAGGGACTCTGAAGCCTTCCTTGCTGGACAAACCAGGTGTTGTGTGACTATCCATCCTGTGCCAGCCACATTCCTCTTTCTCTATGCCTTTCTCTTTCTCTTCTGGTTTTGCTTCAGATCACACAGGATTCTTGGGTTCTGTCGATCATTCGTCAAGGGTACTTCATGGTGTGGGTATCCCATCCTCCATTTATGGGCATTCCTCAGCCTCCTTGGGAGAATCTTCCCTTTTTATCAGAGGTTCTTCAAGATCTCTTGTGTCAGGGTACTATTCAAGAGGTGCCTGTGTCTGAAAGGGGGAAAGGGTTCTACTCCCGACTGTTTCTAGTGCCCAGAAAAGAGGGCACTTGGAGACCTATTCTAGACCTGTCTCCTCTAAATGCTTTTCTAAAGGTACCTTCCTTTCGGATGTCATCCCTTCAGATTCTGTTTCCTCTCTTGGTCTCTCAGGCCTATATGGCATCTCTGGATCTCAAGGATGCTTATCTCCATATTCCAATCTGCAGTCTTTTCAGGAAGTTTTTGCGTTTCTCTGTTGCTTCCTGGCATTTTCAGTTCTTTACTTTGGGCTTTTGCCCCAAGGGTGTCCAACAAATGCCTTGCTCCTGTGACTGCCTTTTGCAGACTTCAAGGAATACAAAAATTTTCTTACTTGTACAACCTGTTGATTCAGGCATCCTCTCCAGAGACCCTTTTGTGAAATCTTCATTTTTCTGTATTCCTTCTTCAGAACATTTGGTTTGCTATAAATTTCAAAAAGTCTTCTCTGACTCCTTCTCAGAATCATGTTTTTCTGTGTTTTCTGGATTCAGATGGTGCCAATGCTTGCATCAGTGCCCACTCCAAAGACCTTAATTCTCATTTCTTTCTTTTGCACTCTTCTTCCTCTGGCTTCCATTACCACCAGGGAGTTTCTGAGAGTTCAGGGAGTTTCTGAGAGTGCTGGGTTTCATGGAATCCAGCATTCGATAATCCCTCTGGCCAAACTTCATATGTGAAAGCTTCAGTGGTTTCTGAAGTCAGTGTGGCTTCAACATGCTCATCCTATAGAATTTGTAGTTCCTCTTCTTCCTTGCCTCAGACAGGAACTTCACTGGTAGATTCAGTAGTTGTCTCAGAATTCAGTGATCCCTTTTCATCCCCCTCTTCCCTCTCAGGAATTGTTCACAGACACCTCAGACATGGGATGGAGGGACAATTTTTGGCTCCCTAAATGTAAAGAGGGTGTGGTTGCCTTGTCAGCAGAAGGGGCACATCAATGTCAAAGAGATGAGAGCTCTTCTGATGGTTCTTTAGTCTCTGTTTTCTCCAGGGCCTCTCAAGGTATTCACAGACAATACCAGAGTGATGTGGTATATCAACAAACAGGGAGGAATGAGATCTTACCTTCTTTGCCGGTTTGCACTTCTGGTATGGGATCTTACTGTCAAGTGACTCTTCAGGCAGTTAATATCCCTTACAGTCAGAACACTATGGCAGACTCTCTGAGCAGGTCCTTAACTCAGTCCCACAAATGGATGCTTCACAGGGATGTATTTCTGGACATTAACCTCAAGTGGATCTTTTTGTCTCCGCTCTGAACAGACAACTTCCTCTGTTTTGTGCCATAGTCCCAAGTCTTCTGGTATGGAAGGTGGATGCCCTCTCATTCTCTTGGAAGGGGATGTTTCTTTATGCACTCCTTCCCCTTCCTCTCATTCTGAAAGTCCTGTTCAAAATTCAACAGGATGCTCCCAACATCTTGTTAGTGGCTCCCTTTTGGCCATGACAGCACTGGTTCCCTCTTCTTCTGCATCTTGCCAGGGGCAGTCATCACAAGTTACCTCACAGGGTGAATCTAATCACATAAGACAAGAGATCTCTCATCCATCTCCACCTGTCCATGCTTCAACTGACACTGTGGGTGATAGGCTTTTGACTCTTCATAGACACCTTTTTTCTCAGGGCGTGCTACAAGTCCAGCAGGAGACCAGGAAACCTACAACTAGGAAATCCTACTTATCCAAATGGAAGATGATTTCTTTTTGGTGTCTCTCTCGTA
Organism: Protopterus annectens; assembly: GCF_019279795.1. Lineage (NCBI taxonomy): Eukaryota > Metazoa > Chordata > Ceratodontiformes > Protopteridae > Protopterus > Protopterus annectens. The sequence continues at coordinate 408,544,974 of NC_056745.1, forward strand.
ACCTGGACCCGCTTACTGTGGATGCTCCTTTGGTTCTCTCTTATTTGTGTGAATTGCTTAATGGTGGTTTGACTTGTTCTTCTATTAAGACCCACCTATCAGCTATCTCTGCTTGTCTGTCTTTTTCTTCTCCTTTAGCTGCTAGATTTGAGGTGAAACAATCTCTTAAAGGCATCCTTAATATTAGACCTTGCAGGAAGACTGTTCCTCCTCCCTGGGGTCTTAATTTTGTTTTGGAGAGGAGAAGTTGAGTCAGGCTCCCTTTGAGCCTGCTGCTTCATAGGTTCATAGGTTCATAGGTTCATACTAGGCTATCTGCCCGAGGGCATTTACAAGCCTAGCCCATAGTTTTGTGGCTTATGCCACCCCTTTAGTATGGGGAACTATACCCATTATTTTGCTGTGCCTCTGTTGAGCAGTGACACTGAGGTAATCCCTGGGGTATATCTGCGATCTCCCATCCATTGGTCAAGATTTCTCTTGAACAAGGCCAGCGAGGTGCTCTGCCTCACATATACCGGGATTTTATTCCACAGCATAGGGAGTCTTTGGGTGATGAATCTATCCCTCCAGCACGTCCTGTTAATAGCCGTGTCGAGGTTTAAGTCTCCCGCCTTGTGGCTCTGACAGATCTAGATTTTTGAGGTGAAGCATATTCATCAAATCTGGGTTTGACATGGCCTTGTATGTTAGGCAAAGGTCACCTCTGAGCAAGCGTGGCGACTGAATAGAGCTGGAGTTCTTTCAGTCGGGCAGCATAGGACAGATGTTTGAGACCCTTTATCCTTTTGGTGAGGAACTTTTGTGGCCTCTCCAGCTGCTGCAAGTGTCGGGTCAGATACATTCCGAATGGGGCATTGTACTCAATCATTGGTCTGATGAGTGATGAATATAGGGAGACTATGACCTCCCTTGATCTAGATGAGAATCCCTTCATGATAAGGTGGGCAATGTAGAAGGTCTTCCTAACTACTTTAGCTACATGGGTGTCGAATGACAGACTACTATCAACCTGGGTCCCCAGGTCCCTGATAACTTCTTCTGTGCTCAGTGGATTGCCACCTATTTGGTAGCTAGGGGTAACCTTGTTTTTCCCGAAGGGTATGACTATGCATTTTTTGGCATTTAACTTTAGGCCATGGCTCTGGCACCAGTTATCCGTTTCTGTGAGACCCTTCTGAAGGATATCTGTGTCAGATGTGTTTTCTACTATGGCCCAGTATGCAGTCATCAGAAAACTTTGTCAGCCATAACCCTCCTGTGTTTGCTTGTACTGGAAAAGTAGATGCCAAACAAGAGTGGGCCCAGGACTGAGCCCTGTGGGACACCACTTGTGACAGGCTTTGAGTCTGACATGGCGCCAGCAACTCTGACCCTGTGGGTTCTGTCACTCAGCCAGTTTGCAACCCATCTTGTGATGTATGGGTTAACATTTAAGCTGATGAGTTTTTCAATGATACCCGAGTGGGGTATTGTATCGAAGGCCTTCGCCAGATCGAGGTAAGCTGTATGGACTGCCTTTCCCTCATCAATGGCTTTGGTGACTGTTTCGAAAAAGTCAACCAAGTTTAGAAGGCATGATCTGCCTTTGACAAAGCCAAACTGGGATGGATCCAAAGTCTGCAAATTCCCTATGTCTTTATTTATGAGGTCCATTATGATCCTCTCCATGGCTTTGCAGATAAGGCTTGTCAAGCTAATGGGCGGTAATTTCCAGGGTCGGTGGAGGCACCGCCTTTGTGAAGTGGGACCACAGTTGCAGTGCGCCACTCCTGGCACGTATCCAGAGGTAAGACTATGATTAAACAGCTGTCCTAGCTGTGGGTTTAATTCCTCGTTGAGTTCGTGGAGCACACAGCCGGGGACACCATCAGGTCCCATGGATGCTGTGTTTTTGCTTTGGAGAGAGCAGTTCTCACTTGGGCGTTGGAGATGTTTGGGGGCTGCAATCGCTTGGTATAGATATCTCTCCTTTTGGGGAGGGGAGAAGTTTGCACTGAACCTGTCAGCCAGTATGTTGGCAATGTCTGTAGGATCAGTAATCTTCACATCATTTTGAACTAGTTCTGAGCATATCTGGGAGTTTCCTCCCAGGTTTCTAACATAGCTAAAGAAGGCCTTATGATTGTCTTTTGAGTCTTTAGCTATTTTTCTCTCAAAATTTGCTTTGGATGATTTTATGAGAGCTCTTAGTTTTTACTTATAGTGATCAAGGGTGTCTTACCTTTTAAGGATTTTGCTCTATCTTGTAGTAGCTTCCTCCTTTTGTTGTAGAGTTTGTTTATGGCTGGGGTCCACCAGACTGGACGCTTGCCTTTGGTACAAAGAGTCTTTGTTTTGCTTGGGATTGCCTTATCCATGCAGTCCTGCAGGTGCTGGTAGAAGGCATTTGTAAGTGATTCAGCGGCTTGAGTACTGTTTTCCGACTGCTCGGGGGCCTTAAAGGAGACCACACTAGTCTTTAGAAGTGTGAAGTCGGCTTTCGAGAAGTTCTTTACTGTGGCCTTTTTTATTTCAGGTGGGGGTGGGATGAGGACCTCCAGCGAGATTAGTTTGTGATCTGATCTCACCAGTGAGGGGTATACTTCAGGTGTTGAACATTGTGCTCCCATGTTCGTGATGATGAGATCAAGTATGTTTTCTCCTCTTGTGGGGATGGTGACTAGTTGTTCCATGGCATTTGAGTTTATGAATTCCAGGAACTTGTGGGCTAGGGTGTTTGGGCTTGAGTAGTGTTCCCAGTCTATATTAGGGTAATTGAAGTCACCTAGTATGATGGTGTTTGGTGATACATTTATCCCAGCTTCCTTGCAACATTGTTCCTGGAAGACTGTTTTTTTTGTGGGGGCTTACTTCTGCCAGGTGGGTGTCTGAGTTGCAGGCCCTTATGGTTTTTGATTTTTCATGAGGACAGAGTGTCCTAGTGCACTAACCCTTCTTTTATGCAGAAGGTGTTTAATTAGCTATCTCTTAATCAGTCTAATAATCTGACTACTTTTTCCCCTCTCTGCAAAGTGATAGGATGCTACATACTTTGGAAATGCACAGGCAACTTAGAGTTTATTTGGATATGACCAAGGCTATCAGAAAATCTGATCAGTTATTTGTTTCTTTTCATCCCAGATCTTTGGGGCTGTCTGAATCCAAGCATACTATTTCTTCTTGGACTTCTAAGACTATTTCCTTTTGTCACACTTTTCATGGTAAGAGCCTTCCTTTTTCAATTAAGGCTCATTCTACTAGAGTTGTGGCTTCTTTTGGTGCTTTTGTCAAAGGCTTAGATACTAATTCTATTACTGAAGCAGCTTCCTGGACTTCTGTGCATACCTTCACCAAGCACAACAAGTTGGATGGTATCTCTAGAGCTAGGCTGGTTTTGCTAGTTCAGTTCTTCATGGTTTTTAGGGAATTCTTCTGCCATTTCCTCCTCCCTAGTTTCCTGTTGAGCTTTGGCATTCTCCCATATAGTTAAGAATACTGCAGCAGTGAATGTAAGGACATAGTACAGTTGTGTAAAATCTTACCATAATGGTAGATGTCCTTGCCTTTGTTGCTGCAGTATTCACTTCCTCCCTCCATTCCCTTAGTTCTTTACCTTCCTCTATGTACACGTTACCTCTTGGTTTCCTTGGACTGGTGTTCCATCTGGGGCAATCAACTATGTTTTTGGTAAGTCTGAATGTCACCTTTACGACCTACATTACACAGGGTGTGTATGGTCACATTTGGCATACCTTTTAAATTCAGAAGTGTTTGGAAAACTGGCCGGATGTCAGGCTTCCATGGCAGGGGAATCCCATATAGTTAATACTTCAGCAGTGAAGGCAAGGGCATCTACCATTATGGTAAGATTTTACACAACTGTACTTTCTCCTCGTTACACTTTGGACTATCCATTTTGCCAAGAGTGTTAATTAAATGTCTAGCTCCAATTATAGCTAATTGCAGGTTGCAGGGTATCCACATTTTTCCATATGTAGATTACTTGCTTATTTTTCAGAGTCTTTTTCAAAGTGTCAGGAATCTCTCTTTTGGTTGAGAGATGTCTTGCGTGAGCTGGGATTCCAAGATAGCATTCAAAAGTCTTTTTTGACTCCTTCACACAGGATTATGTTCCTGGCATATTAGCCAGACACCTCAGTTCAAATAGCTTTTTTATCTAGATCTACTTCTAAGCTTTTTTACTTAGACTTCAGTGACTATGAGGGAATACCTCAGGATATTGGGTCTCATGGCATCATGGCATCCTTAGCAAGACTCCACGTGAGAAAAATACACTTTTATTTGAAATCACTTTGATCACAGTACAAACATCCTTTGTCTTGTCAAATCCCAGTGCTGTGGGTTTGTCAGAAGAAAGATCACTTGATGGAGACAGCAAATTTCCCTAAATCCAAGTATCCCCTTCCCCCTCCTTGCTCCAAAGCACCCAGTCATCACAGAAGCCTTGGACTTTACCTGGGCAGCAGTTTCAGGAAGGATAAAAGTGCAAGGTGTGTGGGATAGCAAGAACAGATGCAAGCACATAAATATAAAGGAGATGCTTGCCCTGATCATGGCACTCAACTCTCAGAATCATCTTTTATCCCCTAGACCTCCTCAAGTTGTTACCGGCAATACCGCAGTCACGTGGTACATCAACAAGCAAGAGAGAACCAGGTTGTACCCTCTTGACTAACTAGCCATGTTAGCTTGGGATATAGCTTCACAGCACAATCTAACTCTACAGGCATTCTACATTCTGCCAGAGCAAAATTGTGTAGCAGACAAGCCAAGTAGGACAAGGGCTGACCGACACAAATGGAAGTTAGATAAAGGTGTCTTCCAAGACTGGATCCATGTGTGAGGAGCTCTCATATAGACCTATTTGTCTCCTGTCTGAGCTACCAGCTGGCAAGATTCTGATCAATGACTCCATGCAAGAAGGCCTGAAAGACAGATGTCTTTTTCTTTCCTTGGAAAAGAATGTTCCTCTATGCCTTTCCACCCTTTCCACTGATATCCAGGGCAGTTCTGAAGATTTAGAAGAAATCTCCCAAGATCATTATGATGACTCCCTTCTGGCCTAGGCAACAGTGGATCCAATGTTGTCTATTTTCATCGGATTCAATGTTTGGGTTGTCAAATCTGATTGAATCTGATTTTGGCACCTGCTTCCAGAGATTTGGATATGAGGATCTGACTCCTCCTTTACTCCTAATTCCCTTCTCCCTTCTAAACTACCTCAGATCTCATTTGTTGCCTTAATCATCCAGATGTGTGTCCAAGAGCTCTGAGAGTTTTCTTGATGTGTTTTTCTCTATTTTTAGATAACTTTGACTCTTCCTTTTTAGGATACCTAGTGCAGTTTATAGATGTTCAGTAGTTTTCGGATATTTTCAGGTTTATAGTTAGTCTCGGGTTAGCTAAGTGGTTTTGGTGTGTTTTCTAGATAGTTCTTTAATATTATATCTTAATTATGATAGAAATGTGATATTTCTATTAGAATTAGACTTGTGTGTTTGTTAAAAATGTTTGATTTCTTTGTAATACATTTTCTGATGTCAGACAAACCTCTAGGGTTTAAAAAGTGCTCAGCTTGCAGACACAAAATCCCTCCTCAAGACCCACACTCTATTTGTGTATCTTGTTTAGGTGCTGCCCACTTTCAGACTGACTGTGAATTTGTATTGCCTTTGAGTCTAGGGCTGTTCAGTGCAGGAAAGAGAAACTTATTTAAAAGGATTGCTTCCCTCTCAGACAGGGTCTTCATCATCCACCTCTTGAGCTATGTCTTCTAACTCTAGGCCAGCTTCAGCCTCTCCTAGCAGTAAGATAGAAACAAGAAAGCAAAGAAAAATAAAGAGACAAGTCTAAAGAAAAGCACAAGGAAAAGAAATAGCCTACAGAAAAAAGATCAGAGGAGAAAAAGTTATAGGAAAAGAGATCCGAAAAATCAAGGAAAGGGTACCTGGCTCCAACTGATCCTTTTAGTCTGGTACCTAAAGCACTGAGGCATTTGGGTCCATCAGTCAGTCAGGTCTGAACTCCCTCTCCTCATGCTAAAGTTTCACCAGAGCCAATGTGCCCTTGGCTTCATTCACCTACTTTGCAGGATAAATGTCTTTCCAGAAATTCATAGATAGCTTCATCATCAAGGTCAATCTGAACCACCAGAAGTCTCACTGAAATGAAAGTCAATTTTATGACATTTAAATTCTTAAGGACACAGATGCAATTAGGAGTCTTCCCAGCAGCACTGTCCCCAAAGGGAGTTCCAGGTACAAGCCCATCGACCCGTTCACCTTTTTCTCCAGTACCAGTTCACCTTTTGGATAGAATTCTCACAGGTCCAACCCCTTATGGTGCACCTCAGTTGGAACCAACAGTTCAGGGAGCTTTGGCAACGACTATATCCCTTACTCTGTTGACCCTGATGCTACGAGATAGAGATAAGCCTCAGTGTCAGGTTCGCTGTGATGGAGTCAACTCTAAGGTTTTCAGAGCCATATCTTCCTCCCCGGGCCTCAACACTCAATCGCTCAGGTCCAAGGTCATCATTGGAGCTGACCTCAATTGCACCGGGAAGAGTTCCTGAGTCTTTCAATGGAGGAACACTTCCTCAGTTTCGACTGCAGTAGCAACTTTCGTTGAAAAGGCTGCAGCTTGACCAAGAAAGCAGGTGTGAACCTCAAGTTCAGATCCATCTCAACTACCAGTAGATACTGTGACTTATTCCTCTCATTCTGATTGACAGGGACATTCACAACCTCTAAGATTCGAGGATACTCAACACTCGAGTTCTCAGATAGATTCTGACCAATCTCCAGAATAATCCTATAGACAGGTTCCTAGGAAATGAACATGCAAACAGAAGCACTTAGAATTCTCTCCTGAATGTGTCACTGAAGACATGGATTTGGATGAAGGTGAATGTTCCCTAAATCCCTCCTGGGAGATATCACTTTCTTTTGGTGACATCTTAGAATTGATGAAGTGTGGGGTGGGTTTGTCCACTAAAACCTCTTCTCCAAATGAATCTGTGTTCCTGATAGCTTTCAGAGCTGGCTCATCTACATCCTTGGAGGTTCCACCAAAATGGACTCTGACATGGTAGAACCCAATACCAAAAACTGAGACAGGATTGTAGTGGCTTCAAAATACAGCAAACACTGGACAAAAGGACCAATGAGTAGATGCCATGGTAGTAACAGCAGCCATAAAGAAGGAACTGTCTGAGGAGAGTTCTTCTGTTCATCCCCATAACAAGGAGTTAACGCTGTTGAACAGATTAGAGAAATGGACTTATGCTTCAGTGACATTTGCACTCAGAGTGCTGAATTACAGTGCACATATGATTGACTTTCTGAGGGACTTGCCCAAGGAGATTTCCAAGTCCCTCCTGGGTAATTTGCACACAATGTTCAAAAAACAGTGGACAGTCAATTGTCTGCCCTACAATGTAACTGTAATGTAGCCATGCTCCTGCTTTCTAATTCAGCAGATGGTACAGCAAGAGCAGCTGACACAGACATTACCATGTGTCACCATGTCTGGATGTGGCTCTGCAACTTAGCAAAATGCTTCAGGGTGTACTTTATTAATGCCCCTTTCAATGGCTTCACCCTCTTCAGACTAAAAGATAAAGAAATGCTTACTAGGAGTGAGCAGGATAGTAATACCTGGTCTGCTGTTGGAATCGTTTTTTCGATACCTCAGAGGTCTTATTCGAGGAAACAAAGGGGTGGTAAGAAAATGTAGTTCAGAAAATCATAAGGTTTTTACCAAGACACTCCCAGATACAGACCCTCCTCAAGACAGAGGGGAGATATCTTCAGTGGATGTTGCAGCAGGGGCAGAGGAGAACTGTATAATCAGGGTTTTCATGATCCTTTCACCAAGAAACCCCATCTGCACTCCTGAACAGTTACCCACCTGCTCCACTCTGGAGGCATTTGGGTGCGCTTAACATTACATCCACAAGCCTGTCAAAATATTACATTGGATTCCTGGGAGCTAAGGATAATCACCAGAAGTTACACCATCCCCTTTTTTGTACCATCCAGAAAAGAGATGAAAGATTCCCGATATTCCACCTAGTCAGTTGGAATGTGCAGCAACAGAAGTTTCAAAGTTGCTAGAAAAACAAAGTTATCCAGCAGGTCTCTCTATACCAGTTAGGATCTAGAGTCTACTCCAGTTTTGTTTTAGTTCCAAAGAAAATGGGAACCCAAGCCAATTTTGTACCTCAGACACCTCAATCAGTTTGTGAAACAGACAAAGTTCTGGATTGTCACAGTATGGTCCATATTACCTCTGTTGAGGAAATATGATTAGATATGCTTACTGTCATATAAAGATATAGAGGCAATCCAGGAAATCTATCCATTTCTGGATGGGACAAATCATTTTCAGTTCAGAGCTCTGCCATTTGGTCTCACCACAGCCCCCTGGGTGTTCACAAGATTACTGCAGTGGTAGCAGGTCACCTTTGACTGCAAGGGACCCAGGTCTTCCCATATCTAGACAACTGACTCCTAACTGCATCTTCCAGGGACCTACTGCTACAACAGCAGGCAATACTACTCCACCGTATGGCTCTTTTAGGGATCACACTGAATAATTCAAAATGCCAACTGTTTCCCACACAGCAGATAGAATTTATAGGATGTCATATCAACACAGTTCTTAAAATTGCCAAACTTCAAAAGCAGGACTGCTGTTCATAAGACTAATGGCTTCTTAGGTATTCCAACACTCACCCACAGGCAAGGCTGATTCTCCATTTGTTAGGTATGATAGCCTCTACCATCACTTTAACACTCTCAAGTGGTATCTCACTAGTAGAACTACAGTGGACTCACTCAGTCCAATAGTCACAGAGTCTTTACCCCTTCCATGCCAAAATTCATCTCACACAAATTTGCAGAGATCATGTAAAATGGTGGATAACTTCTCCATCAGTTACAGAAGGGAGACACTTTTGCCCACCAACTCCCAGGCTACAGTAACCACAGATGCTTCCCTTCTAGGGTGGGGGGCATTTCAAGTTGAAGATAGCTTTTGGTACATGGTCACCTGCAGAGGCCACCCTTCACATCAATATCTTGGAAATGAGAGTGGTCCTCCTAATGTTGCAGGCTTTTCAGGACTACCTTCCCAAGGGTGTGATATCCTTCTGGAAGGACAGAATGTCAGTGGTAAGGTACATCAACAAAAAAGGAGTAATACAATCATACCCACTTTGCTAGGAATCCATGAGAGTATGTCAGTGGGTGAAGTCTCCCATTGTTTTTTGATAGCAACACACATACCCGGGATGGCAAATATATTAATGGACAAGTCAAGTAGATTGATCCTATTGCCTCATGAGTGGTGTCTCAACCAGACAGTTGCAATGGAAATTTCCAGCCGCTGGAGCCGAACTTGCTGCAACCTCTTTGCCTCATACCTAAACAAGTGCAGCAGTTAATTTGCCCTAAACAGGGACAGTCATCGAGAGATGCTCTAGCTACAGTTGGCTTCTGGGTCTCTTCTGCACTATTCTACCTATTCCACTCTTAGCAAAATTTATTCAGAAGGCTGCAAGATGCAAGACCAAGGTGATCCTCATTACTCCTTTTTGGTCCACAGCAGGTTTGGTTCCCCTTCCTTAGGTGTCATTTAATACACCCACCCTGGTTGATGGATCCCAGTCAGCTTCTTCTAAGACACCCATCTGCTAGCCTGTACTGGATCTGAAAACCCTAAATTTAACTGCATGGTGTCTCCAGTTTTGACGATCGCCATAGATGCCAGGCTTTCCTCATCAGTTATATTTTTTCCTCACAAAAACAGTCAACCAAGATTTATTAAAGCAAGTGGAAAAGATTTTCTGTCTGAGTGTCTTCAGGGAGACTGGACCCATTCTCTGCTTTTTTCCCATCAGTCTTGGATTTTATTTCAGAAGTTTTTCACCAAGGATTTATTTTTCTACTATCAAAATACAAATGGCTGCTGTCTCAGATTTTCACATAGGGCATAATGTCTGCTCTGTTGCTTCTCTTAGAATCTTCAAAGCTTTTCTCAAAGGAACTTTCCTGTTAAAACCCCAAATTAGGGACCCAGTTCCCCACTTGAGATGTCACGGTCATGCCTCAAACTCTAACTCAGAAACCTTTTGAACTAACAGCCTCAGTGGATCTTAAGTATCTCTCTTGGAAAATCATGTTTCTGATTGCAGTTATATCCAATAGATGGATTTCTGAATTACAAGCTCTGTCAGGTTAGCCATCTTTCCTCAATTTCCATAAAGACAGAACAACCATGATAACAGATACTTCTTTTCTTCCAAAAGTAACATCTGAAGCAAATTTGAATCAGTGCTGATCTGCCAGTCTTTTTCCAAATTTCTCAAACAAAGGGGAGTATCTGCTGCACACTAGATATTTATAGACACTTTACCAAAGATATAAGAAAGTCAGATCAATTGTATCCTTTTCTAATGTAAAACTGGGAAGAAATATATCAAAAGTCACAATTCCTAAATGGTTGTCAGACTGTACTTCCTTTGTATACCATGACTGGGATTTATGCCTACATATGAAACAAAAAGCCCATTCCACTAGGAAATCTGACCTATTGATGAAATTTGTGCAGCACCAACATGGCCCACAGTTATCTCATTACAAACTGGACATGCAATCCAGAGATGTGCATCTTTTTTTTTATCACTATACTCAGGAATGTCCTTCCTTAATCCCACCCAGGTGTCTGTTAGGAAACTTGGGAATCTGCCCCAAACATTGAATCGGATAAAAATAGACATTGGACACAAATATTATGCACTTACCATAATAATAGATCTGTGTTGTCTGATTTTTGTCAAGGTCAGCATACCTCCCTCCTTGCCCCTTCCAAACTGTCACCTGTAAATTTTGGTGATCAAACAGACCTCGACCAAGACCTTGACTGTTCAAAAGTTATTTTAGTTATACTGCGGTATTAGATAACCTATATTTTAGTTATACTGCGGTATTAGATAACCTATTAGCCTTGACACCTACAGGTTTCTACATTTTTTTTTCAAGAATAGATCTATAATTTGGAGAAAATGAGAAAACTTGATCTGTGGCAGGTTAGACGGGAGAAGAGAATTATAGGTAGGGGAGGAGTTAGAGTCCTAGATCCAAACCTATGGAAGAAGGTGCTGAGGTTGTATCTGATCGGATCCAATGACCCAAACGTTGAACTGGATGAAAATAAGACAACACAGATCCATCATTATGGTAATTACATAACTTTTGCTGCTCCCTTCTTTTGGCAGTGTCCAAGGGCAGTTACCACAAGCTTCTTCCCAGAATGGATCTAGTCACACAAGATCAGGGGTGTTTGTTACCCCAACCCCAATCAACTTCAGTTGGCTGCCTGAATGATAAGATCTTAATTCCCCTTAGACACCTGTTTACTGAGGACTTGCAGCAGGCAATAATGGAAGCAAGAAAGCCTGCTACTAGAAAATCATTCTTCCAGGGCTATGGCCACTGGTACTGTTTTGAGGAGGTTCGCTTGGCTGTATTCTCAGAAACTCCCAAATGATGTTAAAAATCAGATTTTAAATTCACCCTTGGATAAAGATTTAGTGTTTAGCCCTTTGCTGCAGAAGTACTCAAGAAGTTTGATGAAAGGGGCAAGCTGAGCCACGGAATCTCTTGAGATTTTTCAGCCCTTATTTTCCACATTTTCCAAGTGATTTTCTAGCTCCTCATCCAATTATTTGCAAAAAGTAGAATAAATAATCTCAACAAAATGCAGGTAAACAGACATATTAGAATAAATGGCAAGGGGGTTCCAAAAAGAAGTCTTGAACCTCTCAAAACCAAGGACAGTCTAACAGGTCTAAATGAATACTCAAGAGACCTTGTGACCCCTTTCCATGCTGGACTCTTTTTTTCTTCCAGAAAGTCTGAATGCCCATTTTTCTATTTGGCAAGAGATAGTTTCAAAAAATGGGTTCTGGAAATCATTTATAAAGGTTACAGATGGCAGTGGGAGGAAATTCCTCCATTCCAGAGAGCCACTCCTCATCCCCCAGATAATACTGTTTTGTTTCAACTGGTTCTTCATCACATGCTGTTCCAAGAAGTGATAGAATCAGTTCCGCTTTCCCAAGTGTGTACGGGGTTTTAGTCAAGGATGTTCCTAGTGCTAAAGAAAAAAAAATACTTGGAGACCAGTTCTGGATGTTTCTTTCCTAAACATGTTTGTGATAATGTCTAAATTCAAAACGATGTCACTTCACAATCTGTTGCCTCTTGTTTCTCTTTCAATTTTCCTGGTAACATTAGACTTAAAAGATTCTTATCACATCCCTGTTCTGCCAGACTCTAGATGTTTCTTAAGGTTTTGTGTCTGGATCACATTATCATTTCTGTGCCTTACCCTTTGGTCCATCCACTGCACAAAGAGTGTTTACAAAGTGTCTATCTCCAGTTATAGTTCATTGCAGGCAACAGGGTACCCACATTTTTCCATAAGTTGATGACTTGGTTATCTTTTCAGAGTCTTTTTCAAAGTGTCAGGAATCTCTGTTTTAGGTGAGAGATCTCTTAACACACGCTTGGATTCCAAGAAACATTAAACATTCTTGACTTCTTCACACAGGATTCTGTCCTATGATATCAAATCGATACCACAGTTCAAAGAGCTTTTCTTCCACATGAAAAAATAGATTCATATTTAAATGCATTTCAGAGGTTTTCCACTCAGACTTTTAAGCACTGTGAGGGAATACATCAGGATTTTGAGTCTCATGGTATTTATGATTTTCATGACACCCCTGGCACGACTCCACATGAGAAAGATACAGTGGTGTCTGTAATCTCTTTGGTCACAGCACCAACACCCTTTTTTTTTTCAAATTAAAGTACTCTGGTTGATCAAAAGAGAAATAATTTGGTAGAGAAAACAGATATCCTTACCTCTCCCTGCTCCAAAGCAATCAGCTACCACACAAGCCTTGGACTTTGCTTGCGGAGAGGTTTCAGGAGAGATAAAAGTGCAGGGAGTGTAGGACACCAAGGACAGATTTAAGCACATAAATATCAAGGTGATACTTGCCTTGATCAAGGCACTCAACTCTGTGAACCATATTTGGTTCCCCAGGACCTCTTCAAGTGGTTACAGACAATACCACAGTTACATGGTACATCAACAAGCAAGGGGGAACCAGGCTGTACCCCCTTTGCAGACTAGCCATGTTAGCTTGGGATATAGCTTCACAATCTCACTATACAGGCATCCTACATTCTGTCAGAGCAAAACTGTGTGGCAGACAGGCTGAGCAGGACTAAGGCAGACCCTCACAATAGAAACTAGATCAGGGGGTGTTCCAAGATTTGATCCATCTGTTAGGAGTTCCTCAAGCTGACCTTTTTGCCTCCTCTGTGAACAATCAACTGGCAAGATTCTGTTCCAAGACTCCATGCAAAAAGGCCTGGAAGACAGATGCCTTTACTTTCCCTTGGACAGGAATGTTTATGTATGCTTTTCCACCCTTTCTACTAATATCCTGGGTACTTTTGAAAATTCAGATTCAGTTTGTCATGACTCCCCTCTGGCCCATATGCAACTGTGGTCCTGCCTTCTTTTTGAAATGGCCAGGGGCAATTACCACAAACTTCCTCAGTCTGTATCTACAACAATAACAAGGGTTTTTGATACACCCTGATATCAGTTAACTTCAATTAACTGCCGGGATGATGGGGTTGTAATTCCTTAAAGGCAGCTGTTTGCAAAGGATGAGGAACAAATAGTAATGGAGGCCAGAAAGTCTACTATCTAAAAATCATATATTAACAAACAGAAAAGTTTTTCTAATTGGTGCCAGCAACATAATCTGCAACCATTCAGAGCTAGTTGTTCTCTGCTTTTACAATATTTTTTGTGATTTACCATCTTATGGCCTTTCTGATTCTCTGTCAATGTTCATTTATCTGTCATTTCAGCATGCCTGTCCATGGATCCTCCTCTTTCAGTGCAGTCACCTGTCAAGATGTTTTTGAAAGGGGTTTTGCATAAGAGGCTGCCAAGAAAATTCATGGCCCTGCCTTGGGATCTTAATTTTGTATTAGAGAAGCTAATACTTGCTCCATTTGAACCAGCAAACTTGGCTGACTTGAGTTTTTTAACATGGAAAACAGTTTCACTGATGTCTCTGACCTCTGCAAGAAAGTTATCTGAAGTTCAAGTTCTTGTGGTGAGTCAACCCTATCTCATTTTCCATAGGAACAGGGTTTCTTTGAGAACTAATCCTTCCGTTATGCCTAAAGTGATATTCAAGTTTAGGAACGCAACTAACCCACAGCGTTAGCAGGTGCTAAGTCTCCCAAGCATATAATCCAAACGAACAGAGAACGCAGAGAGATAAAACAAACTCTGTTTATTCAAAATGAACGTTGGAACTCCAGATAAGCGCTTTCACATTGCTGCTTCATCAGATCTCAGGCAAACCAACTAAAAATTTTCACAATTAAATACCTTGAGAGTTAATTAATATCTAACAAATATATATATATGTATTAAAAACAGATATTTGCCATACATTGTTTTGATTTGGTTATATAAGGCATTTTTAGTTTTTTAGTTTCTAATAGTATTTATGCTGTTTTAATTAAGCTTCGGAAAGAGCTTTTGCAGAATGAACCATCTGATTCTAGAGTGTTTTCTCTTTAAATATTAATTGATTCCATATTATTAATTAACTCTCAAGGTATTTAATTGTGAAAATTTTTAGTTGGTTTGCCTGAGATCTGATGAAGCAGCAATGTGAAAGCGCTTATCTGGAGTTCCAACGTTCATTTTGAATAAACAGAGTTTGTTTTATCTCTCTGCGTTCTCTGTTCGTTTGGATTATATGCTTGGGAGACTTAGCACCTGCTAACGCTGTGGGTTAGTTGCGTTCCTGATCTACAATTTTGTTATTTGATAACCCCAGCGTTTACCTGCATCGAGACTAGCGGTTTGGTTTTTGATATTCAAGTTTACTTTAAGCCAGACTATCCATCTCCCCATTTTCTTTCCTGAACCTAAAACTGAGGGAAAAAGGCTATTCCATACCTTGGATGCCCACAAACAACTCAGGTACATGACAGAACTAAATTTTTCAGGTATTCACCTCAATCATTAATTTCTTATGAAGTTAAGAACAACCTTTGTCAAAACAGACTATTCATAATGGTTGTCTAAGGCTATTACCTTTTGCTGTATTCACTATAACAAAACTATTCCAGGCAGGATCAAGGTCCACTCTATCAGGACCTTGGCTTCATCTGTGGCTATTTGGAAAGGGTTGAATTCTAGAAGCTGCTACTTAGTCCTCTGTACATACTTTTACAAAGCACTATAAACTTAATTTCTTCTCCAGGTCAGGCTTTGCTAGGACCATTCTCCAGGAGCTCCTGGACTCTTGTACTTCTACTTCCCATTTGTAGTTATCTAGTTAATCTACACATATAGCTAAGGCTACTGCAGCAGTGATCAATATGATGAACATAGCACAACTGTGTAACTAAACTTATCATAACAGTAGATGTTCGAATGATCACTACTCCCCCGTCTATTCCCCTTGTTTTTTTTGGTGTGTTTTTTATGCAAGGGTGTGGGCATTTATATTTTGTTGTTCCTAGCTTTGTCTTTTCAGGGCTTATCCTCATTGGGACTTTATGCTCAAATATGTCTTTCAGTCAACTCAGATCAAGCTGCCTGACAGTTTGGACACATGGAAGGTGCCCTGAAACTTTGAAAGCTGCCCAGCTGTTATATCCTTGACAGAATATAACCCGTATAGCTAAAGCTACTGTAGCAGTGATCATTCGAATATCTACTATGTTAAGTTTACTTATACAACTGTACTTTTTTTCTGTTGCATTTGACACTTTTTCTTTTGTTAGTTTGATAAATACTCTAAATGCAAACTTGCTTTTGTTCTATTTGTTCAGTTACTAAAGAAATATTAAATTATTGCCATGCTTTATGTAAGCTACTGAAGAAAGTGTTAATATAATTCTTGAAATGTCATCTCATTAAAATAGAGTGTAAATATCATAAATCAGCAAACAGAGGTCTGATTAGCATCTCAGGCAATGAAGGAGATGGGTGAGGAAGAAAGAGAAATGATGACACAGAGCTTGCTCACCATTCTATGAGGTCAGAGTGTGGGAGTATTTTGGACCACGTCGTGAATGTCATGATTCCTGGTGAGGAAGGACAGCACTAGTCTTGAGCAGTGTGGTATGGCATCTGAAAAGCATGTGACAATGGAAACAAGGCACATTCTTTTGCAGAACAATTATTACATGCCTCCACCAGATGACATTTTCACCATAATGAAAAAGGCAGTTTAGTTCAGAGGCCTAAGATCATAAGTTGCTATCAAGCTTCTTCCTGTAGTCTTGTGTATGAGTCCCTCAACTTCTACTTGAAAACTATCTAGCTCTGAATAAGTTCTTTAACAGGCAGTGCCCCCCCCCAAAAAAAAGGCATACGTCCAGAAGACTTACTTAGCACATAAATAAATAAATAAATACATTTTAGGCAACCTGAACATTTAAAGCTGAATACAGTGTGAGGTTTCCTTCACATTTACTTATCTCTACATTTCTGGGGCAATCATGGCTGAAGTAAACAAAAGGCTACTTTTATCTAAAAAGGCACTTTATGCCCTGTGAAGGGATAGATGCAGGGTACATCCTAATATGTTGTGACCCCACAAATAATGGAGTAATGGGATACGTGGGGGAGTCAAAGGCAGTGGTGGCACTGCTGAAAAGAATGGCTAAGTAACCTTCACACTGCAGTAAAGCTACTCTGATTTATTATGCCATGCAGTGTTTCATGTCATCAAAGCATAGTCACTGTCTGACTATTCATAATACATTTACCCAGCTGTCTCTTAATCTTTAAGTGTTTCTTACTACATGCTAATTAGTATCTGCCAGTGATAAGCCAGCCACCCATACTACAGAGATAGTTTTAGTATAAAGTAGTTGTCCTTCACATTAGTCCCAGGTAAATAACCCCTCTACTGATTTACTAAAATAATTCCTAAAAGCACAGTTGGAAAGGGGGTGGATATGCAGGATGATGACTGAAACTGGTTGTAGTAGGGCGGTGTGAGTCATAGCCAGCCTAGTTGTAACAAGATGATAAACAGGTCTTCTCCCTTACAGGGTGGAAATATTTTTAATTTTCAACAGACTACTAGTTTGTATGCCCCAACATTTTCAAATTCATTATGTGAAACTACTCTGAAATGCTTATAAACAGTACAACATAGGTCAGTGCTAGCAATTATCACAGGCTGGAATCAAACAGTTAGTGCAGAAAATAGTCAGTGGAATACTTGACAGTCACTATTAAAAGATTGTATACAGGCAGGAACTATGCCATTCACAATGCAAAAAGTTAACAGGAGACCATGCAGAGATACATGATCACAAGCAATAAGTATTTGACTGAGTTACAGTCCATTTTATGTTATCTGTCATGTCAAGTTGCCATGGAAAATGTATTTCCAGACATATAAACTGTTGTCCATTCAGATGAATTATATAATTTAATGCTACAGCACTTGAACATGGTGTCTCAGCTAGGTTGAGTTTACCAGCTGGCATTTGCATTATTCATAGCTGGGGAACTATCTGGGGTAAGCTGAATTGAAGAACAGTTATCTTCTTAGGCACTAGCACTGATGAAGAAAATAATATAGCTATGATAAAATGAACAGCCATCATAAGTTCAGACAATCAGTCAAACTTCATTTATCTGCATATTCAGCTAAGCATGTTATAATACTAAAAGCTAATATAGAACCACAACCAGCTAGAATATGCCTTAAGGGACTGGTTGGGTATGCATAACCAAAAAGGGCCATAGATGGTTCTGCGAAAGAGCAATGTTATGAGACACTTCCTGAAGCAATTCACAGAATTGTATGCATGAAGCTGTCATGTTATTGAATCCCACAGGTCAGGAGTAAGGAATTATAAAGACCTGAGTCTGAAGGACTTGAACCTATGCCTAATGATTGCCAGCCATGAGAAGCATCAGAACAGAATGACTTTGAAGGCCAGTAGGCCAACAGAAGTTCTTTTAAATAGATAGGATCCTGGTCATGCAGTTCTTTGAACACCACGGAAATAATTTTAATACTGAGAGCAAATGCAGATATTTTAGAATAAGTGTAATGTGATTATGGGGAATGAGTAATAAATCTGCAAATGTTTTCTGGTGTTTAAATGGTGGTGGAGTTTTTAGCAAATGTTACTGCTGAGACAAGAGAGGTGCATAATTCAAGTTAAGAAAGTAGGGTTTCTTTCTCTATTGCAGCTAACAGAAAATGGGATATTTTTGTGTCCAGAATAGAAGGGGATTCTTTTTTTGCATTTTTTATTTTCTACATAAATTATGAAACTGAGTGAGGGAGTCTAACCAGGGGCCAAGGTACCTGAAGAATACTTGCTCCAGGGGAGAGTTGTGGTCATAGATTGTTATAGTATTAGAGGATCTGCTGAGCGCATCTATATCATACTATCACACGATGAAAAGAGTGAACGCTCTTTCATCGAACTGATAATATCGGAATAAAAAAATGAACACATGGAACAGCAAATTTTTGGGGAAAAAAATCGCAGCTCCGCAAAAAAAAAAGTTTAAACACAAAATTAATTGGGGGGCTTCACCCCACCACACCCCCTCTACTTAAATATACCAACTCTGAGATCACACCATAGTGGGGGAAATGGCAAAGTCCTGAAGACAGCTCACCAATTCTTTTCCCTGGGAAAAAAAGTCGATGTCCCGTGACTTTGCTTTTTTCTCCTTTAAACATTATCAGATCAATGAAAGAGCCTTCACTCTTTTCATCATCCGATAATGTGATATAGACCCTGCTGAGCTACTGTTGAGTGCTGAACAGCATTAATTTTGTTTTTTGATGTGTTAAGAATGAGAATTTGCTTGTTCTTTTTAACATCTTTATTAAATTTTCACTTAAGACAAAGGCAAAAAATACACCAATAGAAAAGAAAGAAACCATATTAACATTTTTATCCCTTTATATACATCATATATTACATATATTTTCTCTCTTTATACATATTATCAGTCCAACATTACATAATTTGTTCAATTCCTTCCTTCCCTTAAACCTCACTCTTCCTTCTGAAGATTATTGTGCATGCATTGTTCCCATAATTTTCATTTCTTTCTATGTAATTTGCTCTTTCCCTTTTCTAAATATCCATCTTCCAGTCCTTTTATCTCTTTAATAATCTTAAATTCTTCAAATACAGTTGTCTTAGACTTTGACTTCCATCTTCAAGTAATTGCTTTTTTGGCAGCTAACAGAGTTAAACTTAACAAGGCCTTCCTATTTCTAGGCAATTCAGATCTTGTGTCCCAGCTGAAAATAATCACTTCCTTAGTTACAGCCATTTGCTCACCCAATGTTTCTGACAGACTACTCTGTAGGAAAAGTTTTAAAAATCAATTCATTACACTCCCAAAATGTATGATAATTACTTCTTTCTTCCCTATCATACCTCCATTTCCTGTCTACTTAAGAAAAAAAAATTACGTCTATTTGGATTATAAAAATACTTATCAAACACTTCCAAGCTAAAATCCTAAACCTTCTGGACCTTGTTGCATAATTGGGCGCACTATATAGGTCCTCCCATTGTTCTGTTGCAAACTTCTTGACTAATCTCTCTCTCTCTCTTCTCAATCTTTTCTAACCTCATCTGATTGAGTCTTATGGTCATTGTCAAGTATTTTATATGCCCTACTCATTGTCCTTTTTTAACAGCAGTGTCTGTTCTCGATTCAAATAAAAACTGTTCCAGAGCAGATCTTTCACTTAGGATTATCTTATCCTTTTCTCTTTGCCTGCACTCTGATATCAATCCCTGTTAGGGAAGACAGTTTCTAGCCTGTAATGCAGACATCTTCTTCGACTCATCCCACTCCGTTACCTTTCCCTCTCTAGTTATTTGATTCCAGTACATTGGGTCCTTTGCCACTTTTCTCAGGTAAAGTCTAGCCTCCTCTTGCTTACTTCCCATGCTCCTACTTGCACTCATGCCTACTGGCAAACTCTCCTTTCTCCATTCTCACCCTGGCTTAGTTTTTATAATACTTTTTATTGATTTATGAACATTGTATTCTGTATGGCTGTTATTATTCTCCTTAGGGATCTGCACTCAAAAACCCACTCTGTCCTTATTTCTTGAGCTTCCTCTGCTTCATCATCCCTTTTCAATTTGAATTATAACCTTCTGCTTCTCTTATATATATTAGCCATAACTGTGGAGTTTTAAAATATCCATTCAGATCAGATAAACCTAAACCATCTTTTTATATTGGAAGGATCAACTTATCCCACTTAACTGTTGCCCTATTCCTCTCCCAGATGCACTCCTTCAACTCTTTATTAATTATTACCCATAACTTCTCCTCTGTTTGATAAAAAATATGTCTGATCTATATATAAAACTAAAGGGACTAAAAACATTTTCACAGCTTGGATCTTAATATCCATATCCATAAACAAGAGCGTCTAGTTTCTCAGTTTTTGTATTATATTTTGTTTAGTCTTTTCCCACATATCCTTAGCTACCATAACAGAATCCCTTTTAATCCATACTCCCAAATAATTAATCTTATTGTGTCCCCATAAATGTGGGTATTGCTGAACCAATTCATGTCTGAATAGTAATTTACAATTATAGCCCTGGATTTAAGTACAAAATATCTTCTGCAAATAAAGCCATCTCTTCTTGATTACCATACCAATTACATCCTTGAATTTCTGAGTCCCTTATTTTCTTCACCAATGCCTCTAAATATAAAGCAAATGTTGTTGTTGTTGTTGTTGTCTTTCGGCTTTTCCTGGTTAGGGGTTGCCACAGCAGAACTCCGGTCTGCTAATGATTGGCAGTAGATTTTGATGAACGCCGAGGTGCCAGCTCGATGTTCAACCTTCAACGAAGGCATGCATGTCTTTCGAGCATCCACCCAACTGTGGGGAGGACATGCAGACTCCACACAGAAGGCACTCAAAGCAAATAACAAGGGGAAAAAAGAGGACAACCCTGCCTGGTTCCTCTGTTCAGACACAACTTACCAGAGAGGAACTATCTCACTTTAATTCTTGCCTCTGATCCTTCATATATCCTCTTAATTAACCTTATTATTTTATCAGGGAAGGGAGATATTTCCATTGCCTTACTCATAAAATCCCAACTTACTCTGTTGAATGCTTTCTCTGCATCAAGAGCCATCAGGCAACAACAGTGGTATTTTCTTACATATTGCTTCCCTCTGGCTCATCATTATTCTGTTAATGTTGTCAAATGTTTGCCTCCCCTCCACAAAACTGTTTTGATTCATATTTATCAGTTTTGGCAAAGCATTTCCCATTTTAAGCTGGTATAAATATAAACACTTTATAAATCATGATTCAAAATTAAAATTGGTATATATGAAGCTGGGTCTGATGGGTCTTTACCATATTTTGGTAATACAGCTACCACAGCTTTCTTCCAACATGTTGGTGCTTCTCCTCATTTTAAAATACTGTTAAACAAAATCTTCCAGATCCTCATCACATTCTTTCCTCTTAGCTTCTAGGCTTCTACAGGAATACCATCTGTTCCTGGAGGCTGTCCAACAGATCGATTATATGTCACCATTTTACCTCATCTTCTCCTATCTTAACTATTAGTTGCTGTGCCTCATCTTCTTCTAACTTTGCCATAATAATTAAGTCTTCAATAAATATTTCTATCTGTACTCTTTCTTGATTTCCACTTTCCTCTGTGTTTTGCAAATTTTCATTAAATTTCTGAACTTTCTCTAAGGCCTGTTTAAGACATCTGGTTATTTTTCTTGTTGTAGGCTCCCTAAATTTGGTGATGACCCATGATTTTTCTTCTCTGGAGTTGTTATCAAAAATAGTTGCTTAACATCACTCTTTCTAAATTCATGCATATTATTCAAATACTCTCTTATTTTCTCTTTGGCACTCTGCAGTTGTGCCTCTTCTTGTTCTGTGACAGTCCCATTATTCTTCAATATTTAGCCTTTGTCAGCCTCTCTAACTAATCCTATTACTTAACCATATTGCTTTCTGTTTAATTCTACCCTATTTTTAAACTCCATTTTGTCATTTTGTGCTACTCACTAGCTGTCAGTTCTGAAGAAATTTCTATCTTCTCTAATAATTCTTAAATAATTTCCACTACCCATTCCTTGAATTCCTCTCTTTTTAAGAGGTAGATAGAAAAGCAGCATTGTCTCATTTTTACTTTATTACCCTGCATTTTTATCTCAGTTTTTAATCAGTGAATGATCTGAAACATTTATCAGATGGCTACTGAAGATTTCAATCAAATGAAGATTTCAATCAAATGCAGATGCTCTTGTGATATATAATTTGTATCCAGTCTAACCCAGTTATTGCACCTTGCAGAATAGTTCCTACTACTAAATTCACATCTTCTATACCAAGTATTTTTATAACATTCTTCAGAAATCTGCCCTCTTCTGTTATATTTCCTTTCTAGGACCCCTGGTACAGACCCACTATTGCAAACCAAGTTCCAGTCCCCACCTATAAGTAATATTCCCAACTGAAAGCTGATTACTTTTCCCAAAATTTTCTTAACCTCCATAATAGCAGTTTTTGGTGGAATATAAATAGATGATAGTGTAATCCTCCTTCCTTTCCAGTAGCCTCAGCCACAAGTTTACCATTATTGTATTTTCCCCCCTTCTGTCACTGTTGGAGCCCTTCTAGCAATCAGCATTATTACTCACCTGTTAGTTTGTCTCTCTGCTGAATATCTATCCTGAAATCCTTTCTTTGTCAAATTTGTGTATTTATTTTTTAATGCATTTCCTGCAGCATTGCTATTTGTACTCTAAATTTCTTAATATAATGCAATACTCTTTCCTTTTTGTCTATATCTATAAGACCATTTAAATTCCAAGTTAATAATAGCATAACCATTATAATTAAAAAGCTATTGTTCCCACCTAAGGTACATAACAGCATTTTTGATTGTGTATTTCCAACATTTTTCCTTACATACACAGAGTAATGTGTGGCAAGCTGATCTTTTACACAATTGTTTCTTCTCATCTCTATGTGAACCTCTCACATTTCAAGACTTTGTCTTAATAAAAACTCTCAAACAAAAAACTAAATACATTTTCAGAACACTTCATCCCCTGTTAAATTAAAACAAATGCATCAAAGTAGCTACATGTTCAAAAAAATAAGTTTAACCCTCCATATATGAACAGTTGCCTCAAAGGCATTACCTTACCTAAAATTAAGGTCAACCATGCTAAAGCACTTGTTTATTAGACTATTTGGGGTCTGATCTTTTTTTATCTCTGTTTCCTTCCCAGATGTGAAAATGGCTTGTGTGCTTTCAGAAAATATTAACGTTTAGCCCTAAGGGAAAAAAGGCACTGGATATCTTTAAATAAAAGTAAATTGAACACTATTCTATTCAATGCATTAAAGTATTTAGGCTGCTAGGGAGGCTGGTATCTCTTATTCTTTTCCCATATTTTCTATGTTTATTTTTTACTAAACTGCTTGCCATTTGATATCTTTAACACAAACAGCAGTCACAGAAAATACTCCTCCATATTTAAAATACACCAATATACAGTATACAAAACAGCTTTACTCTATAACATGCAGTTTATATCATGAAATGTTTTATATGAATTGCTTAAGTACAAAAATTTTTACTTACAATTATTTTTCCTTTTAGTGCCTTTCTAAACATTAATGACATAAAGTAGAAATTTCTCTGCAGTCCACCCACCAGTTCAACAAAGTTAGCACAAGTCCATTCTTTTTCAGACACTTCTTGCAAAGCCTTATTTCACAAATATGACTGATGCTTTATGGTCTTCCATTTAGTCACTAATTTCAGTTTTGATGGTCTTCATCCTGTTCTTCTGTATCACCCAACACCAGACTTTGGTTCAAGTCCAAAGTACTCTTGATTCCCCTAGTTCACTCCTGTCCTTTTTCTGTGCCTCAAGAATTTTACTTTTGAACATTGGAAAACATTTCATCATCAAAGTCTCTCTGTGAGCTTTATTATCAGAAGAACGACAACTAGAGTCCCCTTCTGTTTGCTGACTCATGTTTTCTTGGATAAACTTTCTTTTATTTTCTCCTTAGCCTGTTCTGCATCCAGAAATGTCTTTGATCCTCCAGGAAAAATACTCTGAAGACAGCTGGATTCAGTAGCTTGCATCTCACATCTGCCTCTTGACATTCCGTGGTTGCTGGGATAACTTTGCTTCTATTCTGCCTGATGTACAGTGAATAATCATTTTCCACAAACATTCTGCTGTCTCTACTTTTAATACTTTTCCCTTCTGCCTCAGTATTTTCAGGATCATCTCTTTTTGCTGGTATGCTTACATCTTTACTAATACAGGTCTTGGCTGCTTTCTCATGGCCAGGTTTGGAGCAAAGATTCAGTGTGCCCTTTCAATTATCAAATCCTGCTGTGGAATACCACTCCAGTTGCTCATTTCTGCTTTCATAAAATTTGTCTGTGTGTTCCTTCCAGTTTCTGTAGTACAGCAGAAAATCTTTGTGCACTCTGTGTTTTGAAACAGCTCTTCCTGAGAAGCCCTATAGTCAGCCAGTCTTTTCTTCATTTCAGTCTCTGAGTTTTGCAATTTTATCAGTTCATCTGAATAGCTACTTAAAGTTTCTTCTATTTTCTCAGCCTTTAGTTATTTGAGTTGATATATTCCTTCAATGTTTCATTTATTTTAATCACCTCTGAGTACATTTGATTTATTTTTTCCTATAAATTACTGGAAACCACCTTTTATACCAAAGCTGAAACATGAAATGCTTCTGGCTGAACAACTGTGGGACTGTTCCCAGCCAGCGTTTTCTCTTCACCTTTTCTGCTTGATTTTCTTCCTGGTTCTCTAAATTTCTTCTTTGCTGGCATGCAGATGGTATACTTACTAGCCAGTAACTGAATTTTACCCAAAATGACAGTATCACTGGCTGTCATTTATCAGTTTCTGCTTTCACACTGGAAGAGCTGAAATTAAGCTGTTGAACAGTGTACAGCCTTCTTGGAAGACATGAGATTGTTTTTTTTTGTTGATCCATTCACTGAGGCAGAAGAAATCAAATTGTAGTTCATCTGGTAATCTAGCTAATGGGTGGTTAGAGCAGTAGAGGACCATCTCATCAACATACAAAAGAAGAGGAAGGTGAGGAAGATCAAGTGGAAGTTTGCTGTTTCATACACACACATACACACACATATATATATATATATATATATATATGTGTGTGTGTGTAAAAACAATTCTGCATCTAAGCTCTTTAAATAGTAAAATACACAAACACAAAAATACAGAAAGCATGAATGCTAAGTCTATTTGTAAACAATAGAATGGTACTTAAATGTAAAGGAGAAAGCTGTTAAAATAACATACTGAAGTTCAGTAAAGTACAGCACTAAATAACAAAAACAAACTATATACACTCCGATCCACAATCCCCTGTTAAGAACTACTAGTTATCTCCTTGTAATCCCCCATTACTCTATCAAATCTTGTTCATTATTTAATGTTAATAACTCTATATAGTCCTCATACTTTGTACAGTAAAAACACCTTCCACCAAGTAAATCATCATTTATTTACAAGATCTGACTTACTTATTGTGTAGACCAATTTCATGTATCAGTCAATCTAAATTAAATCAAATCATCTTCCACTTCATAACTAAGGTTACCAGGGTCTTCCCAGTGAACACAGGACTCCAAATCAAAATGTGTTCCTGATTGGCTGTTTATTATTTTCCTAATTAATTCAATTCCCCTGTTAAATCACTCATATCTGTTTAAAGTCCTCACAATCTTAATGGTGACTTTTACTTGTAATTTGATCCCTGTGGTCCATTTAAAGCCTCTTTACATAAGGCCCGTATTCTCCTTCAAAACAATTTATTTATATTTCTTTTCCTGCCAAGCCTGTATGGAATGTCACTGTTAGATTCCCAGGATTTTAACAAGCTTCTGAATTTCCTATATTCCTATTCCGCATTCACAATTTTGTCATAATTCTTCCTGACTTAACTATTACTCACCTTTGCTGCTACTTTTTCCATTAGCCCCTTCATCATTTCTGTTGCCTCACTAATGGTAGGCTCAGCTGATATTTTCCACTTTCTAGTAATAACATTTTTAGCTACTATCATAATCAAAGCGATCTGTTGTTTTATATTTCCTTTCACAATTAATGTTGGATTCCAGTTCAAGAAATAAGCTGTTTTTATTTTTCTGTCAACGTCCCCTGTAAAGTTTTTAACTATGTTTTGTTGATCCTTTCTAAATGTTTCTTTGCCACATTTCCAAAAATATGCAGCCACATCCCTCTTTCACCTTTACAGCATCTCCAGCATATAGGTTTGGCTCCTCTAAACATGTTATACATCTATGAGGGGGTATACCTCCATCCAAAAATATGAAATGTTCTTCCTTTTGTGTCTTTTTGCATGCTAAACAAACTTCTTCCCACTGTTTCTCAGACAACAGAAAAATATAAGCGTTGAGTCAACAAAACCACACTAATCCACAAATAACACAACCACTGACTGTTTCTCAGACAAAGTTATCCCCAAACCTTTACTCCGTTTTTTCTTAAAAGTTTCTATCCATTTCTGTAAGTTATTAAGCAGAACCTTATACGTTCTGCCTAAGATCCTACTTTTATTTGAGGAATTTGATCTTGCACATCCAAACTAGATCCACTATTATCAAGACTTGATTTTTCCAATTTTTCTGGTCCTATTTCTTCATTAAGAATGCTCATAATCCTTGTACCAGCAACCTATCACTCTGTTTTAATCCAAACATCTCTTTGATTTCCTCCCATATCAAGAGCTTATCCTGCACATGCAGCTTCCCAATACTTATGATACTTTTTCTTCTCTCTCTCCATCTTTGCAGTTATACGTTTCTTTCCTGCCTCAGATTTATTTTTGGAACCATATAGGCTGTAACTACCACTATCTATTAAGCAGTCCCTGTTTCTTAACTGCTGTCTTAATTCTATCATATGTATAGTATTCAACTGCTTTATGCTTATTTGGCACTTTTAGGAGCTATATACCTTCACTAGTATAGCTCAATTAATACCAGTTTCTTTGGATGCTTTTATCAGTTACCATCTCTCTGAACTGTGCGGACCCTGCAACAAACTCCACTCCCAATAAGGAAGTCCACCCTACACAATCTGCAAAGAAACATTTAAACTTGAAGTTACAAGTGTTTAGCCCAGCAACAGTGTATGTTTTTATATTAAATTGTTAAAATAGCAGTTTATTGTCATCTTGTAAAGAAGCTCTTAGTAGCATGCACACAACCCAGATGCTAACTCCCTCCTGAACCCACCCCAGAATCTGGTCCCCCACTATACGTACATTTATACTTAACCACAACCACACCTACAAACCAGGAACCAATCCCCTTAGTCTTTCCTTAACTACCCTCTAAATAACAACTCCCATTTCTTACATATTAATCCTTAACACACAGAATACCTTCTCACCTCCTGCAACCACTAGCAAGTACACACACTAGTCCCTCCTCAGAATGACATCTCTAAAAATAACTCTACTCCTTGTTACTTCCAGTTATCTTCTACTCCTTCTATATAAACTCACTTTATATGAGACTCCTCTCAAATATATTATTCCTCCTCCATACCAAACCTCAACACTCCCAATACCTCATAATACTCAACACTGGCTTCTCACCCCAACCCTCTTCCACACCACTAATATTGACTATTGCACAATCAAACTCCATCCACAACTAACAAAATCTCCTAACACCCTTAGATTTTCTAAGCTCCTAAATAAACTCTCCAAACTCCTTCATCATATATCCAAACAGTTAATTTTTGCAGGAGATATCCATCCCAATCATGGTCCCACAAATACCCATGTTTCACTGCCCGACCCATCCCAAACTAACCTTACACTACTTCACCAAAGAAAAAAATCATCCCTCCTCCTCCTCAACATAAATGTACATAGCATGACTAACAAAACCCACAATCTACATGCTTTACTATCCCACTACTCCCCAGATATAGTTACTTTAACTGAAACATGGCTAAAAACCAGACATCAGCAATAATGAAATTAGTCCCCAAGGCTACAATATACCACGGAAAGATAGGATACACAAAAAGGGAGGTGGTGTAGCTATCTTATACAAAGATCATCTATCACTTGACCTCCTGGACACCCCCACCCAGACCTTACAAATACCAAAACTAATTCTATCCAAATTAACCATCAACCCCCAGCATACATCTTAATATAATAGGTGGATACATCCCACCAGGTAACAACACTGGCATTCTGGAAAACCTTCTTCAGTGGTGCTCCACATCCCTCCCTCAAGAAACCATCTTAATGGGAGACTTCAATATCGACTGGCTCTTATATTCCTCCCCAACTCCGACTACACACATTAACCTATAAGGCTTTGCCCAAATCATCTCATCTCCCACCAGGACCGATAAAACCTCCAAATGGGAATCCATACTAGACTGGATTCTAGTTAATTCTCCCCACCTGTCATCCCACTCCGGCTGCCTCCCTGACACTCTGAGTGACCACTGTCCAACATTTCTCTTAAGAGATTGCAACCACCCTTCACATCAAACTTCCTTCTGTACAATTAGGAGCAAAAAGATTTTCAATCCTAATAATTTTATATCTGCTTTCAAAAATTGTTCCTGGGAACATCTCAAACAACTGCCCCTGGATGGGGCAGTACTCTCCTTCAACAACACCTTTCTTGAGATTCTCAACACCCATGCCCCATGTAGAAACATTAGAGTCAAATCCAATTACGCACCCTGGTTAACCAAAGATTCTAGAGCATTACTTAAAGACAGGTATAAGGCCTGGTTGCAGTTCCATAAGAACAAAACCAGCACTAGTAAACAACATTTCCTAGAACTTAGAAACAAAGTTAAAAAATTAATTAAAACTGACAAATCCAACTACTACCACAACATCCAAACCAAACATCAGAATAACTCACAAAAATTCTGGGCTGCAGTAAACAACCTATTGCAACTAGGAAAAAATACTACTCCCACACCAAAAACAGCTGACAACTGTGGAAACATGGCCACTCAATTCAACACCTGCTTCACAGAATCCATTCAAACCCTAGCCAACAGTCAAACTAACAGTAACCCTACCCCCCAGAAACAAACTCCAATACCCCCCTAAAAATAGCACAAACAAC
The DNA here is from genome assembly GCF_019279795.1 of Protopterus annectens. Lineage (NCBI taxonomy): Eukaryota > Metazoa > Chordata > Ceratodontiformes > Protopteridae > Protopterus > Protopterus annectens. Next base: position 408,574,331 of record NC_056745.1, read on the forward strand.
TTCAAGTTAAACCCAGTCCCCATCTAGTATATCAAAAAACTACTTAAAAAAATAAAAACAACCACTTTAGCTGCTGATAATCTCCCTGCGGAATATCTATAAATAGCATCAAAAACTATTTCCTACCCAATAACCATACTTATAAATAGATCAATAACAGAAGCATATGTCCCCACTATTTGGAAAAATCTCTCATATTTTGCCTCTGCACAAAGGTGGAAGCTTCTATGAACTTACTAATTATCACCCCATTGCCATCCTTTCCCCCTGTCTAAAATCCTGGGAAGAGTAGCACACTCCCAACTCATAAAATAACTACTATCTCACAATCTCCTATCCCATACCCAACATGGTTTCCACCCTGCATATAGCACCACAACAGCCCTACTATCCTTCACAAACATAGTTAATCAGCACAGAAACAACTCCCAGTTTGTATCAGCCAAATTCCTAGACCCATCAAAGGCCTTTGACATGGTCAATTACAGCAACAGTCCCTCTCACCCCTCCTACCAGTCACCTTAGGGGTACCACAAGGCTCCATCCTTGGACTCCTTATTTTCTCACTATTTACCAGTTGGCTCCACTCTGCCACTCCCCATGCCAATGTGATTCAATACGCTGATGACTCCACTCTGATCTGCTCTGCTTCTACCCTCAATGACATTCAATCCATCACCCAAGACTCTTTCCTATCTGTTGAAAAGTGGTTAACAAACTCCCAACTTATATTAAATCTCAATAAAACTAAACGTATGCTCTTCTACACCACTAGAAATACTTCTTCCACAACCTTCCACATCTTCTCTAAAAACAAAACCATGATCACTCCTACTCCCTATACCAAACTGCTAGGGGTTATAATCGACAACCTGAAATTTGACCTCCACACAGACCAAACCATCAGAAACGTTCACAAGAAACCTGGCCTCCTTTATAGGAATAAACTATTTCCAACAAGCAGTACAAAAATCACAATTGTTAGAACACACCTTTGATTGACACTCCTATATGCATCCCCAATTCTAACAAACCTCCATAAAACTGACCTTGCCAAACTTGAAACCTGCTATAATAAAATCTCCAAATTTGCCACCAATGCTTCCTATAAGTCCCATCACTGTCCATCATTCAAGCAGCTTGATTGTCTAGAATTCCCTCTGCTCCTTCAATTTAATCAATTAACCTTAGCTCATAAAATTTTCCACCACCCAGAAAAGACCCCAGCCCTCAAAGACATTATTCAACCATACTATGCTACTAGATCCCTTCGCTCAAACAATAAACTTCTCCTCCAAGTCACCAAAGCAAAAAACTCAGCAGGTGAAGACCTGTTCTCCAACTATATTTCCAAGCTTTGGAACTATCTGCCAAACTCACTAGTGGCTATTTCCACATCTAAACAGTTTTAAAAACTTCTAAAAGCCCACCTTGCTAACTCCTAGCTCTGCTCCTGTTACACTCCAGGATAGACCCACCAAACCACCTTTCTAACCCACCTTGCACTACTGCACTAGACCACTTCTAGAAGCATTGAACCCATTCTCTTAACTCCTTCCATATTTTTATGTCAAACCGTATCTCTCTCAGTTTCTAATGTTGACTGTGTTCAAAGTTATGTGCACTGAATATAACCACAAATCCTCATGATGCATGAAATGTCCTTGCTATAGTTCCTATTTTTTTAATTCCTGATACACTATTAATGTTTTAAAGTGATGTATCAGTTTAATGTTTTAAAATTGTGTTCTTCTATACTATGCACTGTATGACATTGGAGCTTTTCTCCCCAGGCCTCCACTGAAAAAGGACACACGTCCAGATGGACATTCCCAGTAAACAAATGTAAAATAAATAAATAATAAATAAACAAATTTACCTGTATATTCTGCACCCAAATTCCTACTTCTTTCAAGCTGTGATCCAGATATCCTTGTAGTTCTACCACTCTCTTCCACTGGGAGTTATATCCTCTATCCTGAATTAAAAAGCTCATCCTATCCTGAGATGCTTCTTAATATCTGTCAAGATTAGGCATGCCTGTACCTCCTTCTTCACGAGGCAGAATAAGTATTTCCCATCCCATGCGTACCTTTTCCCTTCCCCTAAAAAGGCTTTAATTTCCATTTCCACACTTTTCAATTTTTTTTTCCAAGTTCCATGTAATAGGCTTGTAGAACATGTAATACTAATGGTAAACAGTACATTTTCCGAGCTATAACTTTACTATCCAAATCCATATGTATTAATATGTATTAATTTTCAAGTTTGTCTTTCGGCTTTTCCTGGTTAGGGGTCGCCACAGCGGAACTCCGGTCCACTAATGATTGGCAGTAGAGTTTTACGTGCTGGCTTGCCGGGCCTAACGCACAACCTTCAATGAAGGAACGCCCGTTCACGCATGTCGCCACACAGAAGACGCTCTAACTGAGAATCGAACGGGCAACGTCTAACTGTGAGGCGACAATGCTACCGCAGCACCACAGTACTTAGATATTTTAATATCTTATTTCTGGTTTATTTCCACATTCTCTCTCCTGTTTTTTCATGCCCAATTTAGTCTTACTTTAAGATACCTCATCTGTGTAGGTCTCCAAAGGTGCAGGTAATCTTGCACTAAATTAAAAGAAGTTACATAATTCAACATATTCAATTTGAATATGGCCTGATTTTTATGGATGTCACTCTTATATCCAGCTATTTTAAAAAATTATGAAAGCACTTGAAATAATTTGGGGATATCTCCCCGGGTTTGAGGTATATAATAGAACATCATCTGCAAATAATGTTTTTTTTTTTTTTTTGTCTTGTTCCATACCAATCTTATCCCTCCAAGTTACATATCCTAATTGCCTGAGCTAGTGGTTCTGTATAAAGTACAGGTAATGGTGACAAAAGGTATACTTGTGCAGTACCCGTGTTAAGTGGAAACCTTTCCAACATTCTACCAATATCTTTAACTTGGGCTCCTTTCACCCTGTATATACCCTGTATTAACTGCATCCATGTTTAATACTTCTTTAATCCTTTCTGTAGAACAGTGTGCTATGCTATGCTTTCTGTACTTTATCAGCCACTGTAGTTTAAGGAACTTTCCAGGTTGGGGGGCAGTATTACGCTAACTATACTGAACATGTGCAACAAGTAAGACGTATAATATACAAGCAGAAGCAGCTATGTCAGGTGTACAATACACTGTCTGTTAAACTGCCATCATGCCTTCGCTCATCATTCAATATGATGTCAGAAGCAAGATTCAAAGTTATTTAAGTCCTGCAAAGTGTAACGAAGTGCAATAAGCCGTTTCAGTCTTTCAAAGTGCAATGAAATGTCCTAAGTTGTACAAATCTCTTCAAATTGCAACAGATGTACTCAGCCTCTCCAAGGTGCAACAAATGTCTAAAGTGCTACAGGTACTTCCATTTACTTTTATGGCATATCAAACAAATTTCATGAACTAAAAAGTGTATAAGGTATTCACATTTACTTTAATGACATGTCAGACAGATTTTGCAGATGTGAACCTTTGGTGTTCGATGGCAAAATTGCAGAGAACTAGCATGTATTTAAACAAGAATAAATTTTCATAGTGGCAGCATATTCTGATAAAGCACTTACACTTCTCAATTTAGCTGGCTCAGAGGCCATTGAGCAATAACTTTCTTTTGAATATGCACCTGATGTATATGTGGTAGAGGGTGAAAACAGCTATATTATTGCTCAGGCAGAGATGTGGGAAGACCCAGACTGTTTACAATGTAAATTCAGGAAACTGTGTAACCCTCAGGCAAACATAACGATGGAAAGGCATAAATTTAACACAAGGAATCAAAATCATGGTGAAACTATTGATGCACTTGTTACTGATTTACAAAATAAAGCAAAAACGTGCAACTCTGGGGACTTGCAAAATGATTTAATAAAAGACCATCTTGTCTGTGGTATAAATAATGATACAGTGAGGAAAATTCTATTGCATAACAGTGAGTTAACATTAAGCAAAACTATTGAAGTTTGTCAAATACATGAGCTCACATAAAAACATGCAGATATGCTTACTGTAACTGCTACTGCAGATGTCAGTAGTGTACAACAGAAATTTAAAATGACATACTCGTAAGTGTAAAGTGAAAAGTTTTACCTACGTAGTAACTCCCATTGTTAATTGTTGTAATTGTGCGAGCAGTCATGAATCCAAACAAGAAAAGTCTTTAGCTTATGGTTAGCAGTGTCACAAATGCAAAAAGTGGAATAATTTTAAAAAGTTTTGCAAGTCAGCACTAGTTAATAGTAAGATTAATCCGAAGCAAGTAGTGAATCAAATATATTTTATACTGTGCAAATTAAGGGGAAATCAATAGAGCTTAAAGTGGACATTGGATACAAATGCAATGTCATGTCAGTAAAAGCTTATGCAAAGGTAAAAGCTGGCGAGTATTTTGACTCCACAAAGTTAGTTGCTTATAGTGGTGAAGAAATTCAGATGGATGATAGCACTGTAGTACTTTCTTGCCATTTTGCAGGCAACAGCTATGACTTGCAGTTTTATGTAATTGTCAGAGATGTACAGTCATTACTAGGCCTCGGAGACAGCCTACATATGGGTTTGATTTTGCTCAGTAAAAAAAAGTTCATCATTTAAATACAGATGTAAATGGTAGTTTTTCACAACATATTTTCAGAGTATGCCAATCTCTTCACAGATAAACCTTGTAAGCTTCCAGTTACATATTCCATGAAGCTGAATCATGAGATAAACCCAGTTGTTTGACCAGCACGTAAGGTTCTAGTAGCAATGCAAAGTAAAATTAAAGCAGAATTGGACAGAATGCTAAATTCTGGTGTTCACACTCCTGTGTCGGAACCTACTGAATGGGTATCATCTATGCTAGTAGCCCATAAGAAAGCTCGGATGATATTCAAACATGTATTGATCCTCATGACTTAAATAAAGCTCTTAAACATCCTCATCACTCAATAAGTACAGTAGAGGAGGTGGCAGCATTAATGCCAAGTTCCACTGTTTTTTTCAGTCCTAGCTGCTAAGAACTTCTTTTGGCAAATTCCGTTGGATCACAAATCATCTTTATTAATGACTTTCAGCACACCATTTGGGAGATATAGATTTTTGAGGATGCCATTTGGAATTATATCTGCCTGTGAAGTATTACAATGTGTCATAGAACAAATATTTGCTGGCTATCCTTGTGCCATTACAGTTGACATTATCGTTGGAGGCAATGGAGAAAATGAACATTACAGAAACCTCAGGAAAGTTCTAATTTGTGTATGTGAGAACAACCTCAAGGTAAATCCTTTGAAATGTCAATTCAAATTGAAAGAAGTTGCCTACGTTGGTCACATGTTCACAAGTTCAGGCCTTCAACCTGATCCATCAAAGATAACGGCAATCAAGTGGTAGTTCCTAAATCATTGCAAAAGAAATACATAACAATCCTGCACAGAGGTCACCCAGGCACTGAATCAACTAACACTAGGGTAAGAAGTATTGTGTTTTAACTCTCAACATCCAAAGATATTATAACACTTTCCTGTTTAGTTTGCAACAGAAGTAAAACATATCAGCAGAAAGAACCTCTTCAGCTGCACCCAATCTCTGATTTAGCATGATCTACAGTTACTGTAGATATTTTCGAATGGAATGGTCAACACTATCTGGTACTAATTGACTCATACTCTGGTTGGTTCAAAGTTAATTTACTTCATAACTTGCTGTCTTTCGCAGTGGTTACAAAATTAAAGAGACATTTCTCAGTTCATGGAAGTCCATGTAAAGTCATATCAGATGGTACACAATTTACTAGTCAACATTTTAAAAAATTTGCTAGATCCTGGGATTTCATTCATGTAACCAGTAGTCCAGACTATCCACAAGCTAATGGCTTAGCTGAATGTGCAGTTCGTAAGGGAAAGAATTTGACAGAAAAGTCCAAATGGGAAAGAACCATGTATTTCTTAATTTAGTGAATCTTTGAAACATTCCTCATGACCAGATGCTTGGTTCACCTGCTCAAAGACTGATGTCAAGACAAACATAAACAACTTTTCCAATCAACAAATGTCTATTAATGCCAATCATAAAGAGCAATGAGGTAGTCAAAGCTCAAATATAAAAAAAACGTTATTCGCAAAAGGTATACTGTGACAAAACCAGCAAAACTCTTTGACCATTATTGCAAGGTGAAGTTGCCTGAATACAAACTTCAAAAGGTCATGATCGCATGGGAATCGTAAAAGACATTTGTGTTGAACCAAGGTCTTACATAATTCAGTCTAAAGATGTCGACTGCAGAAGAAATTGCAGACACATTTTGCCTATTCCAGAGCTGAAACCACAACAGGCTGTGTGTACTAGTGATTCCAGTTCCTTGACTAAATCACTAACTGATCAAGTTCCAGAAAATGGACAGTCTTGTTCATATAATTCTGATATACCAAATGATGTTACTGTGTTAAATAAATCTCTTGCGATAGATCGAATTTCAAATAATACTCAAAATTTATATGTGACAAGGGCAGGAAGAGTCTGCAAACTTAATCGTATAGTACATTGCATTTGTAGCCAGATAGCCAATGTTGAATTGTTTATACAATGTCTAATTCTTGAAAGTGTATCAGGAAATGTCAGTACAGATTTGTGCATGTGTTTGTGGGGGGTGCAAAGTAAAGAGGGAGGATGTAGAACAGTGTGCTATGTGATGCTTTCTGTACTTTATCAGCCACTGTAATTTAAGGAACTTTCCAGGTTGGGGGTGGTATTAACCTAAATGTAAAGAGCATGTGTAACAAGAAAGATATAGACTGTGCATGCAGAAGCAGCTATTTCGGGTGTGCAATAAACTATCTGTTAAGCTGCCATCACGCCTTCGCTCGTCATTCAACACTTTCCATGTAAATACCCAGGTAACCCCATCAAAAGCCTTTTTCCACATTTAGCCCCATTAACATCAAAGGCCTGTAATGATCCTGCACATTCTTCTGGATCATCATAGTCCTATTAATGTTGTCAAATATTTGTTTCCCCTTTATGAATCCACAATGGATGTAATGTATTAGTCTAGGTAATATTAGAGCTAATCTTCCTGCTATTATGCACACAAATGTTTTATAATCATGGTTCATCACTGAGATTAGTCTATATGACCTGGGTCTGTTATGTATTTGTTTTCCTGTGGTATAACCAAGATCATTGTGGAGAGCCCTGATAGACAGAGGACCAGGGAAGTAAATAGTTTGGGAAGAAATAGCCAGGGAATTGTTATGGCTAGGCTTGTATAGGCCCTAGGTCCAATAGCCTAGTACCAACCTATGAGAGTCATGATATTGGAATTGGCCCTCCTTTTAATACTGCATTGAAAAGTTTATGTCATAACTTTACTATCTGTCCCTCTTTTATTCTCCATACCTCCAAAGAAATAACATATAATCGCAGTGTTTTTCTTACTGGTGTAGAGAATTCTGAATTTCATCTATTTCACTTTCTAAAATCAGTGTCTCATTTTCTTGGGTGGCAACGGTGGTGAAGCAGTTAGTGTTGTCACCTCACAGCAAGAGGTTCTCCGGTTCGATCCTCAGCTGGGGTGCCTTCTGTGCAAAGTCTGCATGTCCTCCCTGTGGTCACGTGGGTTTCCTCTGGGTGCTCTGGTTTCCTCCCACATCCCAAAGACATGCTGTAGCTGGATTGGACCCTCTAAATTGACCCTAGATGTGAGTGCACGCATATGTGTGCCTTCTGTGGAAGGTTGGGCACCGGGCTGGCAACTCAAGACCGTAATACTCCACTCCCAATCATGAGCGGACAGGAGATCTGCTGTGACAACCACTAACCGGGAAAAGCTGAAAGAAGAAGAAGACTGTCTCATTTTCAACTGTATGTTCTATGAGTTTTAACTTTTTCAGTCAGTCATTTGTCTCTTGATCTTTCTACCTCTCATCTCCCTCAGCTTGGTATAACATTTAGTAATATTTCCTAAAACACACCCTAATGTAACTGCTGATCACCTCAACCTTCCCTGTTACTGGATCCCTTAATCTTTTTACATTTCTGTCAGCTGTCCGTTATCTTAACTTTTGTGCTAAATATTTTATGTTTCTAGGTGTTACATCAAATCTTAACATTGCCAATGCCCTTATCTTAACCTCATGCAGTAAATCCAAATGACCATCTATCTCCTTTTTGACATCCTTCCTTCCCTGTCTAGGTCAATGGAGTCTTGCCCTACTTTGTTTTGGAGTTCTTTTAACTTTGTCTGGCCTGCCAAAGTTTTACACTGCTCCCTTCCCATTCTTCTCTGGCTCTGCTTGTTACCATAATTCTAAAATGAACTTTCAGCTCTTCCCACCTGTTATTTCTACATCTTCCTCCATCATAGAACTAGTTAAGGCCTCCACAGTTTTCTCTACCCAATTTTAAATCCAATTTTTTCAAGATTTATAGGAAGCGTCCAATACCCCCCCCCCCCGGCAGTCTCCTAAACAGACCTTAATTTCTGTTGGATGCATCATTACCAAGGTAATGCTCAATAAATATTTCTCCTTAATATAAATCATATCATAATCATAATCATATCATAATCATATCGCTTTTCGGCCGTTTGGCTAAGATCAAGTGTAGTGTAGTGTAGTAATATCCAGTCTGGTCCTGGTCCATAAGTCATATTGCCTGGAAAAAAATGTAAATTCCCTGATGTATCTTCCCTCACCTATCATGTCCTTAAATCCAAATATTTTCGAATAGCGTGTTAATAACCAGCCTTCTTCAATCTAGTTTCTCCTGATACAGCTGATGGGTGACATTTGACATTTCAATCCCCTCCTGGCACCATTGTCCTTTATTTCTTCCAGGATTTCCTTCAGGTATCTCTGTCTTATTTTGAGGGGAATGTAAACACCCACAAAAGTCAATGACTGCCTCCCACACCATCCTTTCAAAATTACATATCTCCCTCCTGTCTGTCTACTACCTCTTCAGCCTATGAATCTTGCATCCTTTTACTCACCAGGGTCACAACCCCCCCCCCCTTTCTTTTTGTTCACTATAGCCTAACATCCCACTTTTCTTTATAAACTGCTGATGCTCTATTGTACCTGTGGATCTCTTATAATTAAGCTATATCAATGTGAGTCTTAAATAGCCATAAAAGGATCATATCCTGCTTATGTCTGCTCACCAGACCACTGACATTCCACAAAATCATTCTAATAGCTTTAACTCCCTACTGCAATGATTTATGTATGTCATTCTCCACAGACCTTTTAGTTTCTTCCTTTAAACATGTTTGTAGTTCAGTTATTAATCTCTCTGATACTTTTGTACCAATCAAAAAAATCCACCCCCCTTAATAAATCTCCTGATAAACTTTAAAACTATGTACAACTCTACCCCCCCCTCCTTTCCTAATATACTCAGAGTCAATCTTCCTCTTATAGTGCTTGCTGTCACCAAATTCATTCCCCACTGGTGCAATGAGACCACACTGCCCCATGAGTTTTTCTATTACTCATTTGATTACTCCATTCCAGCTCTTGTATAATGTACTTCATGCATCAAAAGTACCCCCAATCCAAGCTTTATTGTCTGTCTGTCACATGCTGTGTGAAAAAAATCAGCTGAGTTCATCATAAATTTTCATACCAGACTCTTCTTCCCTTTATTACCTAATTAACAAAACTTTCTACTCATGTTATCCTGATTGACTATGCTATTCCCCCTATGGGTAGTTCTCGTTAACTACATGCATTCATTCCCCAGGAGTCAATACTGAATTTAAATTATACATTGTTCTTACTACCTTTTAAATATTACACTAATCATGACATTCAAACTGTGAAAGGTCACTACTCACAAAGAAATATGATGGCACCAACATGATATGTGCAGAGGGTCCCAAAATGTGTCTTTCCCCTCTGGCTATTACTAGCATCATTTCCTGTGCTGAGCTTCCTCTCTTTCAGAGGATGATCTGTTTTCATCTCACAAACCGTAATCAAAAGGTCCCAACCTTTCCATCAGTGTTCCTGTAGTTATAAAAATTTAACTTCCTTTCACAGCTTTCAAAATTGTTTCTATTTCAACATTCAAGCTTTTACTCAAGTCCCCCCCCCCCAACCTCTGAACATCATCTGTAGCCTGTTTATTGGACATTCTCATAGCTGACCTCAGAGTAACTTGTAGCTGTGGTAGCCGCATGGCTGAATTCAATTTCAAATAAGTATATTAATTACCTTAGTAGCAGCCTCTGGCTCACAGTAATGAATGAGTCTGTTTTCACAAACAGTTAAATGTATATATTCCATTTTACTAGCCAAGTAGACTAGTAGGACCAGCAATTTCCACTACAATCATACCTCTCAACATCTGGACAAAGCCATAAATAAAAGTGGGACAAAGGGCCAAAAAGAGGGAAATTTTTAAATATTGCTCTTACAAACTTAGAAAGTTGATAGAATAACAGATTTTGCATTAGCATGAATTATCTGAAACTCAAATGTCTGTCATTATTTTCTAACTTCAGTATTTCACGAGTTGCCATTAATTTGTCACAAAACCACAATTTTGTGAAAAACAGACCAAAATATGAGGCAAAAATCTAGACATTCTGTGAAAATCTGTACAGTTAAGAGGTATGACTACAATTCATTTGCACATATACAAGTCTCCCCCCCAAGTTCTTTGGTGTTATCCATGCTGCAAAGTGAAAATCAGCAGTAAGCTACAACTTCAACATTTGTACCCTTGTATAAATATCTCTGCTGACCCTTCATTCCAACACTGAATCACTTCTAGCACCTCAGCTAAACAGCCTTCAAATGAAGTGCTGTATTAGTAAAAAATGTTGCTTTTATGTAAATGAGTTGATGTTTTTATGTAACGGGATAAAGATAAAGGTGCCTCATTTATTTCTGAATTAAATTGCAATTTAAATTTAAAAATGTGTAGGTAATGTTCATGATAGCATAGTAAATTACTTGTATATAACTTTTTTGTGGCTGATGATAAGATACATACTAAGTTATTTCATAAGTTCACACTGATCTTGGATTATGAACATGCCAGTAGTTTTAATGCTTTACCTTATGGTGAAATGTTGAGAGCAAGAAGGACTTGTAGTTGGAAACAAGATTTTTTTGGTGGAAGCTCAAAAGATAATGGATGTATGCACAAAAGACCAGTATAGTAAAGCAGTATAGAAATTGCCTATAATAAAGTTATTAAGCATACTCAAGACGAGGCATTAAGTAATAAATGTACCTACATGTTAGGTAAGAATAATTGTTTTATAAAATATAAAACGCAAGCAGATTTAAACAGGCCATATATTTTGTAATTTAATTTAATTTAATGTGTTGTCCCATGAGTTAAAAACCTGGTGAAAAGGACATGGCCTATAATATCTGGTGATAACATAATGTCCAAGTATATACATAGTGCTCCTAAAATCTCCAATAAAAGAAGGATGAATTTGTCAGATATGTTACTAAATAATTATTGTACATATACAGCTGAATTACATGTAGGGGTAGCCATACCCAAAAGGAGTACTTACCCTTGTAGAAATTGTTCTGCTTGTTCTAATATTGTTATTTGTTTTTGTTGTTTGTTTTTGTAAGATCAGTGGGGTGTTGTTTACACCCATTGATGCCTTCTCCTGTAACTCATGGCATGCCCCTGCAGTTTGTTCTATATTGGTGAAACCAAAAGGAAATTCAGTGATAGACTGAAGGAACACCTCAGGGACATATGCCTATGTAAAATGGATATAGATATGGGAGAACATTGCATGAAGCAACACAATAACAATCCTGATGTATTGTTAGCTACAATTTTATTACAGATCAAAGTAAAAACAACTTAAAATCATCTAGTTAAACAAAAACTTTTACATAAAGAGAGGGTGTGTATTTTAAAGTATTGGACTTTCATAGTCAGGGAGTTAAAATGGGAAGTTAATAGGAAGCATTTGATTTAATTAGATGTTAATGTATAATTTTATAGTATGATGGATTAATTGATGCTGTGCATTGTATAAAGGTGGTGTTGTTTTAGTAATACATCACTTCCTTTGAAGGCTGTTTAGTCAAGGAACTAGAAATGATTCTGTGTGGGAGACTGCTGTTTTATGTCGTAGTTTCTTTTTTCATTCTTTTGGGTTGTCGTTAAATCTCTCCTGATCCGTTTAATTATGTTATCCATCACTACTGGTCCCAAGAACTAACACAGTCCACAACACATTAAATGTCAATCATTATTGTTCCTTTTATATTTCTTAATAAAATGTTTATTTTTATAAGAAACCCACTAACCAGTCTCTAGTCTAAAAGCACAGCTTAGTCCACGCAAGGACATCTGAACTCACAGTTTACCTCATTTTCTCTGTTAGTCACATGAACTAGAAAATTCTGTGCCTTCCTCTATGGTCCTTTCATTGGCTGTGATGCTCTCCTTAACTGCTTTATTGTGTTGCTGCATTTGTCTCTTCTTATCAATCATCTTCTGTCTAAATATGGACTGTGGCTTTACTGGCATAACTGTTCTGGTAGTTCCCTCCCCTCTCATCATCTCATTCCATTTTCTTGGTCACCAGTTTCAGTTCTGTTTGGATATTCTTGTAGGTCTTCAAAGGCTACTTCCAGAGCCATATATATTTTCACTCCCACGTTAAAAAAATATTTTTGAGTATTGTGGATATCTAAGGGACACCCTGATCTCTAGCTTTTCACACAGTCTTGTCCATATACACAAGGGTCGATTAAAATTTCAGATCATTTGCCTCTTCCAGATCGCTCCTAACAGACATTCTTTTTGTTGGAAGGACTGATATTTTATAAGTATCAGCAGTAGCATTTTCTTTAAAAGTTCTCCCAGTAAGTACATTCTGTGTGTCCTTTCTAACAAGATGTGCTGCCACTCCAGTCCATTCATCCAGTTACTTTTTCATAGGATCAATGCAGTTTGGACTGGTTATTTTCTCTGGTGCCCTATAAACCTTATATTTATTTTCTCTTTGAGATCAGTCTCCAGCCCCACTAATTTTGAATTTATTTCCTCTTGCTGTACTTTGTATTCAGCCATTTTCACATTGGCCTGGTACACTTCCTTTCAAAATTGCTGTATCTCATCATCATATCTATTAGCCATTTCTTGAAGCTCATTTACTTTTTTTTGTTTGTTTGTTTCCTGTATTCCTGCATTGTGTTATTTATCTTGAAAACCTGCATATATCGTATCTGTTTTTTTTTTTTTACCTAATGCAGAATTGACCATTTTCTGAATGGTATTTACTGAATCTTGCACCTTTGTGTCAAGTCCTAACCCCAAGCCAGGAGTTACAGCATCATTTTTTTTACATTTCTTTTTCATTGTGCCTTTCTGGAGCTTCTTATCCCCACACTGGTATTCAAGACATGTTATACTGAAATTTTAGAAGAGTCTTCTTTAACTAATACTCAAAGGTTTTATATACTTTTGTTCAAATATCTGCCAGAGAGATCAAAACTGATATTGTAGTGGTATTCTGCATTACCAGAAATCCACCTACTTTCACATTTTTGAGGGGATGATTTTGTTTTAGTAGTTCCTCTCGTTAGAAAATAACTGTAAGTGGCTATAAGTGAATTTATTATCCCCTTTACATGTCTGTTTTTATTCTGTTCTAGTTACCACAGTTTTTTTAAATATGTCTGCAATCATAAACCAACTACATATATGTTTTCCTTTCAGGTTGTCCTTTAATTGTACCCTTGACTGCTGCCTAGTTTTTGAAAAATATATTTCAAAAGAAATAATTTATATATGAACTACATTCTCCTGTAACATGGCTATTAAATTGTTTTTGTGTGCTTAGGACTTTTTTTTCTGGCATATTCACTACCATGTTGGTGATTTTATAAAATAAGCTAATTTATTTAATTTCTTGCTATAATATATCAAATCATTCAAGATGTTATAAACATTTTAAGGACATTTGGTAGAGTGTTCTTGTTTTATGATTATAGAGCTTTTGATTTTATTTTACTGCTGTCTTTTATCCTTGGTCTTTGTGTGCAGATATGGAATGCTTACTTGTAAGATCCAAAGAGCAAGTTAAACTCAGCTGTTTATATTTGATTCTTTTAAAATTGTTTGCAGTACTTTTATACTATTTTAAATGTTTATTATTGACACTTCCTTTACATCATGATACATAAACAGTTGTTCTGGTGGCACACTTATTTTTGTTTCATTCAAAACTAATTTATTTATTTTATTTTATTTTACTTGTTTAATAAGGTAGTACACTGATCAGTAGTGACAAATTTCAGGCTCAGCAGAGTTTCTGGTTTTAGTTACCTGTAACTGATTTTTGTTGCTGGAGCATATAAACTCCTATATATAATATAACTATATTTAATATATATATATATATATATATATATATATATATATATATATATATATATATATATAAAACTATATATAACTCATATATATATAAAATATAACTATATATAACTCCTATATATAACTCCTGATTTAGTTGTAACCAGATACGTTGTGGAGATTTAATGACAAATGCTTTACATATAATTGACAACCATTTCATGAGTCAATTAGAAATGAAAGTTGGAAATTTCACAAAAACATTATGCCAAACACCACTATTTGCAAAGAACTTTCAGGCTGAATAGTTTTAAGAAGCACAAGATATACAAGGCGCATGTACAGAAGGATCTGAACTCTTAAGAAAATTAAGGGGCCTTACATAAAGACATTACTGCATAAGAAATTAAACTAGCTTTAAATGTATTAAATTACAGTAGAGTTCATAGTGTTAAAGGCGTACAGTATCAGTATTCTTAAGGCTTTGGATAGCTGTGCTTTAGTGGATCTACTTTGATTCTTTGAAATACCATAACATTTCAAAATTACGGGACGACAACACCAAAAGTAGAGAACTACGAAAGCTTATAAAGGTGACATTTTCAAATACCGAAGCACGGAGTTCACATGTCCAGAAGGCACATAATAACTTCAACGAACATAGCGCAAACAGAAAAACAAATCTCCACCTAAACAAATGTCACAAAAAAAAAAACTTATCCAACTTAACTTATCTGAAATTAGGACAGGTTGTACAAAACACTGTGTTCAACCAGAAATGTTTTATATTTGCAAATACAGGGGCAACTGTAGCTCACAGGGCTGCATTGTGTAATTGATGGTAGTACTTGTTACTGAATACAAAGTAATTGTGACTCAAACCAGTGCCATCAAAAAGGCATATAGTGTTAATGTCAACATTATTTAAAGATGCATAATTATTTAAATATAAAAAGTAAATTCTGTTCCTATGTCCTGTAGGATGGATATATGCAAAAGTTAGATACCAATTCTACAACAAATGAAATGGGTGGTGCAGTGGCACAGAGGTTAGTGTTGTCACCTCACAGCAAGAGGTTCTCCATTTCAATTCTTGACTGAAGTGCCTTCTGTGCCAAGTCTGCATGTCCTCCCTGCATTTGTGTGGGTTTCCTCTGGGTGCTTCGGTTTCTGTACACATTCCAAAGACGTGTCTGGAGTGTTTCTCCCCGGGCCTTTGCTGAAAATGAGCTCTGTCCCAGTCAGCCTTTCCCAGTAAACAAATGTTAAATAAAAAATAAAAACAAAAATTCTCTCCATCAAATTGGAAACTACTCAAAACATCTAACAACTTCCACAAATCTCTAACATAAGAAACATAATTTTGGGTCCACTGGATTCAAAAGAAAATCCAAATAAATGGATATATATTCTGTTTTGATCCCTCTGTCTACAACATGTCTAAGTGGTGGATATAGAGTCTTTTTAATTTTAGGTATCTCCAACAAAACTTCTGGCTTTCAAATGTACAACTAATAGAAAGGCATATGTCTGTACAGGCATATAACCTTGTAAAACACTGTCAGTTTCAATATATTTCATGTTAATATCAAATAAAGAAATATGCTTGTACTTATTTTCATCATTCAGCATACTGTCAATTTTGCCAACACATTGTTACTGTTCCATAATAACTAAAACCAATGTCCTTGTCTACTTTATAGGTTAGTGTTAGGCTAACTGCCCTTGTGGGCCATTTTAAGCCTAGTCAATTATCGTATGTGAGAATCAAACCCTGCACCTTGTGTCTGTAAGGTAAACACCTTAACTATTATGCGAACCTCCCTACCACTATGCCAACCTCCCTCTCACACTAGAGTTCATTCTAAAATCTTGAATGGCTGTCCATTCATCACTACTCAAATTATAAAATCTGTAGTAGTTTTGTTAGACAATGTATTTCTAAAGTCCTGCTCAAAAAGATTATATATGTTGTGTCGGTTATAAAACTGGATTCACACTACTATGCTTTCTCAGTTCAGTGCCAGATACTAAGTTAAAATCCAGTAACATTACTGAGAATGTGCTGTAAATATAACTTCCTAGTATATAGTTTTAATTCTAATATAACGTTTACATTTGCTCATGCGGCAGGAATGAAAGTTAGTTCTCTTGATAAAACAGATATATGTGCCATACTTAAATCTGTCCTGCTTAAATTCAAAATAGGGTATTCCAATCCTGTTGTTAGTGTCTGTGATCTTTTTCCTTGCCAATTTCCCTTGTAGAGTGACCCATCAGATTCACATTGTTCCATGTAAACTGCTATAAAAAATAACTCCTGTGCATGAATTACTGGGTGCTTGTTATTATTAAAATAGTTTGTATTCTGTACTTTTTTTCACCTTCTTGCCATTTTCTCCTGATGAAGCATCATATCGGAGGAGCTGGCCACCCCCTTGTCATGTGTACATGCTTGCTGACTGGCCTTCCTGGACTTCTCATCATTCATCCTGTTGAACGGGTACAATTAATCTGTTTTGTAAGCATAATAATCATGTTTCAATTTCTTAGATTTTTTACTGGTTTTAGTGGCTACATGACTTTCCAATCTAACATGTACCAATGAAATTTCATTCAAGCAGTCCCTATAATGCAAATGATTTCTAGTCTGAGAATCCAATGTGTCTAATTCACCCTCCAGGACTCGGTATTTCTGCTCATTGTGTTTCTTCAAAATCTTAATTAAATCTAAACTCATTTGGCTAAATAAGTCACAAGCCCTTTATAAACAGGATTAGAAATTGAGATATCATTAGGAAATGTGTACACCCTTAAAAACAGTGGCACAAATTTAGGCCTCAAACAATGACTAAAGTATACTCTCATGCAATAATGACTTATATTTGCATGTTTTTTTTTTATATTGCCCAATAAGAGATTTAAGCTGTTGGGTATTCTCCTCGAATTAGCACTGTTACCAGGATCAGCACTGCTGCTATTACCACTACAATTACCAGTGAAAGTGGATGCATAGGACTAGCTATTAAATCATTCAAATGACTAATATCAGATCCTTCTGTTACTGGGAGTTTGGATTGAACAATATAATTATCTTCAACAGTGTCTTCTTCTACAAACAGTTCAGGATTGTTATTTTGACTTACTTTTTTACTATTTTCAATCATACTGGAGGGAGTGCAGTGTGCTTCTCCTAGAAATATTTAAAATCTTTGTAATATTTTGCAGAAAGAATCTGAAATCATGCTCATCAGAGTCAGTATTGTCCGGGAACCACTTGGTGCAGAATTCCCTTCCATTTGTAACTAAGAAAACATTAGCTGTAAATGAAGAAAAATGGATAAAAACTTTAACAGTGTTACTGATGAGTATGACTGCGCTGTTACATTTCATTGGAAGGAACAGTTTTATTGCTACCACAGAAACCACAAAAATGATAAAAATACACATAAATATTTACAATTTTCTTTTCGCTTCCATCTTAAGTTCACTAATACAGCAGCTGGGTTCTGTAACAGCATTTCTTCAGTCCTATTCCAGTGATGCAGTATTGTTCTCAGGGCAAGTCTATCTTTCCCTTTATAAACATTTCAGCCTGCTTCCAACCATTTCTGTAACATGTTACACTCCCTTACGTACATAAAACATATCTTTAGTCCCTTCTTCCTTTACTATATGCTTTATACGTACTTTTTCATTTCTCTTTTAAATATCCGTCAGACCTAATCAGCAGTTTGCAGTCTTCACATATAATCTAGTCATTCATGATGCCTCATTCCTACTTCTCTCCAGTACCCTCGGTGACAGGCTTTACTCATTACATTGCTTTGAGATGGTATATGCTGTATACCCTGCTTATCTATCTTCCTTATGAATTTAATTTATAAGCTACCACAGGATTAAGAAAAGTACCACATCAGGGGTAACCACTTGGTGATGTAAACGGTGGCTCTAGGTGATTTAATCACATTGATTAATGATGATGTGACACCCCAACCCCACATAAAAATGGGAAAAAGGGGACAGAATATGATTATGAAGATGATAATACTGATAAATAACCCACCTGAGGAATAAAATAAAGCAACAGTACCAGACAAAGATTCTAGAATCATTCTAAGAACTATTAATTCTTAGATTACATTTCATTTAGATTAGCATACTAGAGGTTATATATGGAATATTAATATTTTTAAGCCTTATGACTAGGTTTTACATGACAAAACTAAGGCTGCATTAACATTTGCATCCATATCTGGTCAATGTGCTTAGTTAACTGAACAACAGGAACTTGAATGCACATGAAATAAGGGGTAAAACAAGACTGCCTTTTGAGTTATTTGCTTTTTGGATCATGTATAAACCTTGCTGTCAGAAATCTCAAACTAATTTTTCAACACCAAGTCCCACAGTATACTATATAGGTGACAACACTGTGTACAAAAGAGCTGCGACATTTTAATTATTACAGCACTGTTAAAGCAACAGTTGTTTGACTTTATCTCAATATTACTTCAGATCAGTGTAAAGGATATGGCTTTATTGGAGGGAAAATGGGCACTCATTTCTCTGGCACCAAATCTGACATTTTGGCCATGAGTTTTGGTAGATGACCTATCATTAAATGGATTTCCATCTGAAAAACATGACAAATATTATTAATTTCTGAATGCTTCTCATCTGCTTCAATATTATAATATCTTAAAAAGACACACCAAAAACGTGGCCTTCTTTATCGAAACAAAAAGTTTCTAACTAACAAAGCAAAAGTAACCCTCTCTCGTGTGTACCTTCTACCTAGACTATTATATAGCTGTCATATTCTTACTAATCTTAACTCCACACTACTGGCTAAACTTGAATCTACATACAACAAGGTTGCTAGATTCGCTGTGCACCAAACTTATAAATCTGATCATTGTCTTTCACTAAGATACTTAAACTGGTTGGAATTACCCCCCCCCCCCACACACACACACACACACACACACACACACACACACAGCTTCTTCTCTCTCAACTATAAATAATTCACTCAGTTCTATACCTGCAATCTTTCTGTCCTAGTCTATCTCCCCTCATCTCTCAATATTCCCCCACAAAGTCTCTACGTAGCTCTGACCAAAACCTGCTACATATATATAAACCTAAGACCAAAATTGGCTGCAACCTCTACAGCTATAACCTTACCATATCATGGAACAAACTGCCATTGGAAATCATGTCCCTCAATCATCCAAATCAATTCAAAACTGCCACTAGAAAAGATATACAAACCCACTGGTCTTGCCACTGCACTCACCCTCCTTGAACCACCTTGCTATCTTCAAAGACACTTCACTACCTGTCCTGTTATAGACCCCTACCTTACTCAATCTGTAAGATCACTTTTGCCTCCTAATCTTGAGCAATAACCAAAAACTGCAACCGTAGTAGCTCTTACCCTCTATAAAGTATCACTCTACTTGTCCATCTCTCATTTCTCTTCTGATTTCTCATATTTCATGGAATAAATACAGATATTTTGTAATTTTTGCTGTTTTATTAAAACTTTTTTGTATTGTATATTGATTTTATTCATGCTTATAATGTAAAGTGTTGAAGTATAACTGTACTTACATTGTATGTATACATTGTTACTGTCCAATGCTTTTATTTATTATTTCTAAATAGCAAATTGTAATACTGTGGAGCTTTTCTCCCTGGGACTCTGCTGAAAAAGGGCTACTCAGCTCAATCAAACCAACCTGGTCAAAAAATGTAAAATAAAAATAAAAAAATAAGCCCTATCCCTTTACTCTGTCTCCTACCAACTATTAAGAGGTGATCTATGCCTAACCTACTAGGCATTCACTAATCCAGTCCTGATAAAACTGTTGCACATTCACAGACAAACTGCCCAAGGACTACCTGATCCAAGGATATAAACCTGGTCTGTGATATGAACAAAAGATGCTGGACAGACAGATATATGTCTCAGAGATTACCCCTTCTCTGGAATAGGCTTCCTATTCATGTAAAGCAGATCTTTTCCCCTGATCCTCTTATAACACAATTTGGATCAATGGATGGGGAATCATAAATTCACTCTTGGGGTGGTGCCAATGTCCCTTATGGACAGGGGCAGTCTGTAAAATACACAAAGACAAAGGCACAGGCCTAATCCATCCTTTAGCCATTTGGTTCATAGGTGAATACTATGCTACCTGCTCTGAAGGGCCATTTTAAGTCTAGCCAATTTCCTGAGGTCAGAATCAAACCCTGCATCTTGAGTCCATTTGTGAATACCTTAACCATTATGCCAAACCCACCCAAAAATGACCCACTAAGTTATGGGGCTTGTCAGAGTAAAACCCTATAACTTACATACAGAAGATAAGAGCCTTAATCCACCTACCAAACCCATATGGAAATGGGATCAAAATTGGGTAAAATCCAAGTAATAATGGCTATTCTTTTAAGGGCTCTTGAGCCATTAGCCTAGTAATCTCCAATGAACCTATGAGTATTTCACTATATTGCTACTTCATGCAATAGCTATCAATACAGAATGCACAAAAAATATACATCCAAAGATTTTTTTTCTTTTTTGTTAAACCCAGTCATTACTATCCTCACTAATTTTCATTACTGTACTCCTTTGCCTCCAAATGCATGCAACAGCACACTGCTTATATTTATTACTCTATTTTATGCCACTTGTCAAGCCCAGGGTGAGCTATAACAGACACTGGGTTGGGAGGCACACACGTACATCTTCCATAAAGTGGTAGAGCTAGTGCTGCTCAACAGTTTTTCATGTCAACTACTGTTTTTTGGGTGGGGTGATTGATGTACTGGTGCAAGATGTTTGTGGGCATACTGTTAGGGCTTAACTTGATTAGACAGCTCGTACCATTATGTCCCTTGACAGGCCTGTAGCTGTCACAGGACATTTGCATATGGACATGGGAAAGATTTAATATGATGCAATTTATGCAAAACAAGCAGCACCAAAGATATCGGAAGAGAAATACAGGCAAAGGCATCTGTATATGGAAAACTTTACAGCACAAAAAATACGAAAACAAAGAGGGAAAATAGAAAGGAGGATTAGTATGGAGAAGTTAAAGAAATAGAAACTGAGGTTATGGAGTACCTACGAAGTAAAGGATTTGGTGTCTCAAATCTAACTCTGATAACACCACAGCAGGACAGAATAATGAATCCCCAAATTAAGGAGAAACAAATGGAGTGGGAACATCTGATCAGTTGCCATATGACAATACTTTGGAGCCTTCTATAGGAAATCAGTATAAAAGTTCAGTTGGAGTTGCCCAGCAAGGGAAGGAATAGGAAACTGCGGCAACTCTGACAGTCAATGCTGTGGACTGATACCAATGAGTTCTCATATGAAAGAGCAACGGATGACACAGGATGAAACTGAAGAGAATATGGCAGAGGAAGATGCTCTGGAACTTTCTCTAGAATAATAGGCAAACAAACAAACTTCTCAAAAGTCCAAAAACCAAAGAATGGCAAACAAAAGGCAGAGGACAAAGTAGATTCACTCTATGAACTTTTACTAAGAAAATACACGATAAACATGAAGCGCTTTTCGTACTGTTAAATACAAAGACTTCTTCAGATGCAAGTAAAACCTATCTTAAAACATTTTAAATAGATGAATACATTGTCATGTGATCCCAACCCACCCAGTGAAATCCAATTAAGGATCTATGCATGTTTTACACTTAAAGACATCAGTCCTATTTTACACTTTAGTGCCATTGCTTCTTTCATCAATGAAGGCTACATCCTACCCACCCCACTTATTGTACCATACAATGACTAGTACGTTCCCTTTGAGCAACAATTACTATCAAGGAGACAGAAGAAGTAGGAAAAATGGAAACAATACAAGGAAAATACAATAACATTCTCATTCTAAGTGGAAACAAGTAGTCTGTATTACAATAAGGAAACATGCTATTTACAATAAGACAACCAAGAACAACTTTAACTTGAAGTATGCACCAGTTAAGTGATGACCTTATCACTCCCAGCACTTGGTCACAACTCATATGTGGTTAATACTCCAGTCATCTGTACAAAGTTTTAAGTTTTAAAATACTAGAAATCGTACATGATTCATTCAATCCTGGAAAATTGCATGCTTTCATCAAAATCTGCCAATATAACTCTCTTGTTTCTAATAATAATGTACAAGGACCCCCTCTTGGGTCCTGGAGTATTTGGTCGATGACCATGTGTCCAAAATTGTGTGTGTTGTGTTCAGTGCATTGCCTAGTTTACTTTTGCCTATGGCATACTGGTGTTCATAAATGCGTTCCTTGAACTTACGTTCAGTTTTGCTAATATAGTAGACTGGACAAACCTTGCATATAGCCAAATAAATGATCATCCGAGAATTACAGTCAAACCTATAGTTTACCTTGTATCCGATGTTCCTTACAGTAAAATTGTTTGTTGTATCCACCACTTTACACTGTGAACACATGCCACACATAAACATAATTAGAAGTTATGTACTCACCATAACGTTCCATCTGAGTAGGTGTATTCATTTGTCTGCAACCTGTGGGTTATGGATCCGATATCGGATCCGAACCGCATGGTTTACCAGCTATGGATCCAAGCTCTCAGCTCCTCCTCACCCATAATGCCCTGCTCTACCCTCATGACCTCAGATCGAGTTTGCCAACAGCAAGAACACCGGATAACACATAATATGCAGGAAACTGAAAGGCCAGGGGATAGGCAGACAAATGAATACACCTACTCAGATGGAACGTTATGGTGAGTACATAACTTCTAAATCTGAAGTAGGAGATTCATTTGTCTGCAACCTGTGGGACAGAGTCCCCAGCTACCTGAATCTTGGGCGGCCATCATGGAAGGATATTCCAGAGCCAAATGATGCTCTACCCCTAGATGCAAGATCCAACTTATAGTGGGAAATAAAAGTATGAGATGAAGCCCACGTGGCTGCTGCACAAATATCATCTAGAGGAATCCTAGCCTTAAAGGCTGCCGAGGTAGATACTGACCGGGTTGAATGGGCATGTACACCCTTCCTGAAGCTTGATAAGCCAATAAGATACACTGTGAAATCCAGCAAGACAGAGAAACTTTAGAAATTGGCTTGCCCAAATTAAATTAAATGAACAACTGGTCGGATTGCCTATGACCAGATAAAATCTAAGTTGCCTGTGAACATCTAAGGAGTGAAGCTTGTATTCACCTTTGTTTACATATTTACGAAAGAAAACAGGGAGGTTAATGGATTGATTAATGTTTACTTTAGGAAGAAAGGTAAACACGGTCCGGATGAAATACCAAGTAAGGAGGTTTAGCTGATAATGCTTGGAGCTCTGAAACTCTCTTGGCCGATGTAATGGCTACTAAAGGCTGTCTTGAAAGACAAGAATTTGAGATCCACTCAAGGCCTGGAGAACTAAGGAGAGGTCCCAAGGAGGAACCGCTTGTTTCACAGGGGCCTGAGAAGGAAAGTACCTTTAAGGAAAATTTTACACAACTTGGCTGACATAAGTGGACTAGAGTCATGACCAATGTGATAATGAGAAATTGCCGCCAGTTGTACTTTGACTGTGGAACTGCTGGCACCATCAGTCCTGATCAAGAGTGGAACTGGAGCAGCAAGCGGTCAGCTTCAGGTTGTCCAGGTTCGGAGGAGATATGCAGGATGGGTGGGATATCAGATCCGAATGGGATCTAGAATCCAAGGAGGATTCACCCAGATCTGTCGAGGCCAAAACGGAGCAATGAGAATCATTCTGCAACCCACCCGAGAGGCTTTCTGAAGAACTTGGAGCATCAGAGGCGGAGAATCTCCTGGAGGCTGTCGCACTTGGTGTTTGAGGGAGAGGCAAATTGAAAATTGAGAGACCACGGGGTCAGAATGGTGCGACTGAGCTTGTCCGCCAGGATGTTGGACTGACCTGCCCATTCCCAAACTCTCATGGCTTCAGGGGTAAGACCTTGTTTGTTGATGTACCAGACAACCGACATGTTGTCAAGAAAGTCCTGAAGTGCTAGCAATGCTAAGAGCACTGCTCTCATCTCTAGAACGTTGATATGCAGAAAGGTCTCTGAATGGACAGTCCGCCCTTAAAATGCCCCGTGGTCACTGTGGCGAGAGGGGAGAAGCACAAATGGGTGGCCTGAATCCACCACAGGAGGGACCATTGTACTAAGAGAGTCCACTGGAGGATATATTGAGCCTGGCAAGAGGAAGAAGTGCTATAGCATAGAGCCCTCAGGACCAACAACAGAACTTGAGTGGAGAATGGCCCGCACCTGTTTTGAACTCTGTCCGCAGTGAGGAAGGCTTTAAACTCCTTGTGTCTAACCTGGCCCCTATGAAATCTAAGAGATTGTAATGCCCAGAAAGGGAGCAAGATGGAGAAAGGAGTCTTAGTAGTAGATGCCTTGTTGGGTCCAGGTAAGGAAGACCTGTACCCCTGAAGCCTCAGGTGGGCCGCTACCACTGCTAATACTTTGGTGAACACCCTGGGGCTGTGGTGAGACCAAAGGGAAGGACCCGAACTGGTAGTGACTGGCTCCCAGCGCGGAGGAACCTCCTGGAGCACCTGTCCATCAGGATGTGGTATCTTTGAGGTCTATAGAGCACATCCAGTGATTTTCTCCCAGAAGGGGAGAATAGATTGCAGAGTGACAATTTTATCTTGGGGACTGCCAGGTTCAAGAGAGAAAGGTCTAGAATTGGTCTTTTTTGGCACTAAAAAGAACCTGGAGTAGAACCCTGATCCGATCTGGTCTGGGGACGGGCTGGATGGCTCTTTTCTTTAGCAGATGGCCAATTTCAGCCAAAGCAGCCTCGACTGGGTGGAACGTCTGGGAGGGACTTCAACTTTGGTAAGTGAAGATATCCTCTGGATATGATTTGGAGAACCCAGCGGTCTGATGTTATGGACTCCCATGCCGCTAGGTGCCCAACGAACGCCCCCAGCTGCCTTCAGAGTGGAGCAGCCGGGCAACCTCAGGAGCCCCTCTGCCTCTGTCCTCCTCTGCCACGGAAGGACTGGTTGTCGAACCACATCTTCTTCTGACCCTTTTGGTTCCTAGAGTAGGGCCTCTGGGGTGCAGAGAAGCGGATTCCGATGGCAGACAGCGCTGGGTCAAAGCAGAACCATCAAAGTAACTGATCTAAGAGTGGCCATGCGGGTGGAGTGCAGCATCTTGTCCTCCTCCATTCTTTAATGAGATCTCGCTGCATCCGGTCACTGAACTAAACATCCGCGTCCATCATCCGAGATTCCTTGCTCGGGGATGGACTGAGGGACTCTCCTGAGCAAGTTCCTGGGCTGAGGATCTTCCATGCCCTGGTGGTAATGAGGTCCACCAGGGGAGGAAGACTTGGGGGCAGACCACCCCTTATATAGAGCATTTCCATGATGTCCCCAAATGAGACATCCTCGGGAAGTCCGTGTCTTCCGTGAGAGCCTCCTCTTGCGTATGCTTGCGAGGAACATCCTCTGGGGCTGTCAGAGGAATCGCAGCAACCTGTTCCAGTGGAGCAGCTTAGGGCACAGAAGTGGGCTGTCCCAAGGGCCGGATGGTGGAAGCCTGACCCAGTGCAGAGGGGCACTGATCCCAGAGGTCGGATCCAGCACTCCCATCTGCATCTGGGCCTGGATGAACCTTCTCATCATCCGGTCCAGATCAGCATCGTAGGCCTGTCCTTTTCTAGTATCCCTCTCCCCAGAAACAGGAGGTTGAGTCCCAGGAGGAGGAGGGGCAAGAGCTTAGAAGGGAGGTCAGAAAACAAGCTTGGACCTTTGAACCCTGCACAAATGGAACATCCAGATGTGAGGTGTTCAACCCCAGTAGACTTGGGTTGCTCAGACATCCCAATCTACAACAGTAGTTACTATAACTAAAAAGTAACTAAAGAAACACAAAATCACTCACAGGCCCAACACACACATATAACTTTTAGATTAAACTCTAAAAAGTAAATATAACACAAATAACCAAGAAAAATCTTAAATTTTACAATTTAAATACTGAAAACGCTTGAGAAACAATCTGGTCACCATGCTGTAAACGAGATCTGGGGTCATGAGGGTAGAGCAGGGCATTATCCATAACCCACAGGTTGCAGACAAATGAATCTCCTACTTCAGATCTACATTAAATTTGGTCCTTTATGATGGATTGTTGTTTATTAACTCCCAGTTCTTCTTTACTATACTCAAAAAAGAAGAATTACATGTCCCTTTTATAGGTGACATCATGTATAAAATCAGAAATCTAACCTTTTTCTGTCTATCCTTTCTGAGCAGTACATCCAGGATATTACATTATTGTCATATTGATGTGTGAGTTTCAAAAACTCAGTTGTACTGTTGAAATATGACACAAAGTCGTGAGCTGCAACATGGTCACCTCTGACTATGATGAAGATATCATCCAAAAATCTTGATGTCCACATTTGTTTGGATGCAGTCATTTAGGTAATATTCTTTTCCAAACATTAGGTAGTTGTGAGACAAAATGATGTCCAATAGTCCACCTATTAACGAGATTTCTGAATCAGTTGCTCCCCCCTGTTTAGAAACAACATTACCCACTCAATACCTGTTTGTTGTGGAATTGAGGTGTACAGGTCCTTCATCGACTGTCAGGAACCCATACTCTTCCCAAAGTTGTTAATTTGTTCCAAGAAGGACCATGAGTCCCTCATTGGTGGGTTCATAATATCTTGTTGAACAAAAATAGGAAAGCGAAAAGTTTAACCCAACATTGAAGGAGGGCCTTGGCCTTATGCGTTCTCCTGCATATGTCAGGTGGTATGAAACCCAACAAGGGTGGTTTTGGTATCATGGGACAATAATATGGACAGAAAAAGGATGCATAGTGTGTGTAGGATAACAACATACCTCCATATCTTGAACCCCCCCTAGTCGATGGACGAATTCCTATACATATGAAGTTGTTAAAGTCATTGACCACATACTCAAAATATGTGGACAGAGTTCATGTATTTTGTAAAGACTCAACAAATTAACAACTTTTCGAGGAAGTTCCGACAGCTCCACGGAAGGGGACTCGTGTGCACCTCAACCCCACAAAACAAACACAAACAGGTAGGGTAATAAGAAATGAAAAACAGGGGAGCAACTGATTCAGAGTTCAAATTCGTTAATAGTATTGGACATATACAGCTTGTACACCTACTACAACAAATAAAACTAACTTCTGGGAGTTAAGAAAACAATCCATCACTTGAAATTTTTAGCCCTACACCCTAGAGTTGTTTTAGTTATGTTTATGTGTGGTGTGTTCACAGTGTAAAGTGGTAGAAAGGTTCCATTCACTATATTTTGGCAAAACTTGAATGTAAAAAGTTAAAAGGCATTTATGAACACCAGATAGTAATTGTTGCTCAGGGACGTATGAAAGTCATTGTATGTACAATAAGTGGGGTGTGTAGGATGGTCTACTTTGTCTGTTTGTTTTTGTTTCATTTTTTTTTTTTCGGACTTTCTTACCAAAAAAGCACAGGGCAGTACGGAAAAGAAGGGGAGAAATCACAAGAAAAGGCTGTTAGAGGAGTAGAGAAGAGGGAACAGATCAACAAAAAACTCATATAGCAGTAGAACAAAAGGGTAACAAAAACAAGAATGACTGGCCCCAAAGGTACTTGAATCAGTTGGACTTGAAAACAAGAAAAATGGTGGGTTAAACGCACTCGCTATTCTAAATTTTGTTTCCAACTGCAGAGTGTCATTGTTAAACATAAGCTTAAAGTTGGCTTAATGCATGAAACATTTAATGTCAATAATGGCCCGTGCCACATTTAGATGTATTGTTGGAACAAATGTACTTCCCTTGGCAAATAAGTCTATCAAAACTTTGTCGATTGTTACGGATGAAAAATTATACACTTTAAAGTCATCTGTTTGATTTTGTAGGATTTTACACAACAGATACTGATTCTCCAATGCTTCTCCTCCTTCTATGTTTTGTTCTTCGGTGGGTATCAGTTGGATTGTGCTTGCTTCTTCTGATATGTATTGTGCCAAACATTCTGGCCCCTCCAAAAATTTCCAGCATTATTGTTAGTCTGGTAATCATTTCTGTTGTTGCTGGAATTATTTCCCTTAGGCGCCTTACTCCTTGTGACCACAGGTGACCGAATGTTATACAGGTCACTACTACTGGCAGTCTGTTGGTTGTCGTTTAGGACTGATGGTTCAAGTTCACAGTGTTGTTCATCTTGGTTGTTGTCACACCTAACGTTAGTATCCTTCCAGTTTTGTATATTGTTTGGGTCAGGGTAAGCTGTCCCATTCCGGTAAGCTAAGATGTTCCGGTTTAACTTTTTATGTTTAATAGATTTAGATTTCTCAATGAGTTGGTCTATACTACTAAAACACCTTTTATATTCAAACTGATATCTGATAGACTAGACTCTCCAGCTTGAAGTTTCTTACTTTAATGAATGTTTAAAACATGAGATTGTCCCTAAAGGTCTCAGGAGTTGGCAGTACCTGAAAGGGTTGGAAAAAAACTCTGCATTTTATATGGAGTTGGTTGAGCACTTCAACCAACAGGGGCTTGTGATGCTACACATCATGAAGAAGCATTATTGTCAACAAATAGAGAGTCTAGCTCCTGAAATTATGTCTTTAAATGAAGAAATATGTAAACACAAGGAGTAAGGCGCCTAAGGAAAATAATTCCAGCAACAACAGAAATGATTACCAGACTGACAATAATGCTGGAAATTTTCGGAGGGCCCAGAATGTTTGGCACAATACGTATCAGAAGAAGCAAGCACAATCCAACAGATACCCACCGAAGAACAAAACGTAGAAGGAGGAAAAGCATTGGAGAATCAGTATCCGTTGTGTAAAATCCTACAAAATCAAACAGGTGACTTTAAAGTGTATAATTTTTCATCTGTAACAATCGACAAAGTTTTGATAGACTTATTTGCCAAGGGAAGTACATTTGTTCCAACAATACATCTAAATGTGGCACGGGTCATTATTGACATTAAATGTTTCGTGCATAAAGCCAACTTTAAGCTTATGTTTAACAATGACACTCTGCAGTTGGAAACAAAATTTAGAATAGCGAGTGCGTTTAACCCAGCATTACATCCAGTACTCGCTATATTTGAAGGTGTTTGTGAGTTAGACATTTGTTCACTTGCACAGGATAGGGGGCACAGTAAACCACAGTATAACATGAGTAAGGAAGAGAAGGAGGCCTTGGCTATGATACGTTCTTGTAAGGTCAGGTGTATGAAACCCAACAAGGGTGGGGGTTTGGTCATCATGGACAGCTGGGACTACAAGAAAAGGATGCATAGTGTGTTAGATAGCACAACATACCTCCATGCATCCTTGAATGAAGTAAACGTTGCCTCTAATAGAATCAGAGGATATATTGAGGAATTGTTTATAGACAGTAGAATTGACACACAGGACTACAATTTTATGACAATTCCCAGCCCAAAGACACCTTTATTATTTGGTATCCGGAAAATACATAAAGATATCTTGAACCCAGCAATGAGGCCCCTAGTCGATGGACGTAATTCCATTACATATGGTTGAGCCAAAATCGTCGACCACATACTCAAAAAATATGTGGACAGAGTTCCATGTATTTGTAAAGACTCATGGTCTTTCTTGGAACAAATTAACAACTTAGGTTTCGAGGAAGAGTATGGGTTCCTGACAGTCGACGTGAAGGACCTGTGCACCTCAATTCCACAACAAACAGGTATTGAGTGGGTAATGTTGTTTCTAAAACAGGGGGGAGCAACTGATTCAGAAATCTCGTTAATAGGTGGACTATTGGACATCATTTTTTCTAACAACTACCTAATGTTTGGAAAAGAATATTACCTCCAAAAGGTAGGTGTCGCCATGGGGTTCCCCCTGTGGCGGTAGTTTCGCCAACTTGGTTATGGCGAAATGGGAAAATTACTACATCCAAACAAATGTGGACATCAAGCAACATATTCACTTTTATTGTAGATTTTTGGATGATATCTTCATCATAGTCAGAGGTGACCATGTTGCAGCTCACGACTTTGTGTCATATTTCAACAGTACAACCGAGTTTTTGAAAATCACACATCAATATGACAATAATGTAATATCATACCTGGATGTACTGCTCAGAAAGGATAGACAGAAAAAAGTTACACAGCCACCTTATTTAGAAAGGAGACGTATTCTAACTCCTTTCTGCATTTTTCCAGTAGCCACCGCTTTCACCAAAAACGTGCAGTGGTCAAAGGTCAGCTGGTGAGGGCAGCCAATATGGTCACAGAGATTTCTGATTTTAGGGTCGAATGTCAACTTTTGAAAAGTAAGTTCACAAGTAGGAGATATCCAAACAACTTAGTCGACAACCTCATACACGAAGTCACCTATAAAAGGGACATAGGATTATACCAACTGTTATTACAGTTACCAGGTAATTCTTCTGAGGTACAGAACGACATGGTGGTTAGGGAATTAGCTGTACCTACTACAACAAATAAAACTAACTTTCATTTGAGTCTGGTCACCACATTTTCATGTGAAACACACAGTTTTTTGAGTATAGTAAAGAAGAACTGGGGGTTAATAAACAACAATCCATCATGTGGTGAAATGTTAGGCCTGCACCCTAGAGTTGTTTTCCGTAAAGGACCAAATTTGAAAAGCTTATTGGAAAACAAAGTGAGAGAAGGGTCGAGAAATGTAGGCATGTTTATGTGTGGCATGTGTTTACCGTGTAAAGTGGTGGATACAACAAACAATTTTACTGTAAGGAACATCAGATACAAGGTCAACTATAGGTTTGACTGTAATTCTCGGATGATCATTTATTTGGCTAGATGCAAGGTTTGCCCAGTCTACTATATTGGCAAAACTGAATGTAAGTTCAAGGAACGCATTTATGAACACCAGTATGCCATAGGCAAAAGTAAACTGGACAATGCACTAGCCAAACATGTAAACAAACACAACACACACAATTCTGGATACATGGTCATCGACCAAATACCCCAGGACCCAAGAGGGGGCCCTTGTACATTATTATTAGAAGCAAGAGAGTTATATTGGCAGATTTTGATGAACGCATACAGTTTTCTAGGATTGAATGAAACATGTATGATTTCTAGTATTTTAAAACTTAAAACTTTGCACAGATGACTGGAGTATTAACCACATATGAGTTGTGACCAAGTGCTGGGAGTGATAAGGTCATCACTTAACTGGTGCATACTTCAAGTTAAAGTTGTTCTTGGTTGTTTTATTGTAAATAGCATGTTTCCTTATTGTAACACAGACTACTTGTTTCCACTTAGAATGAGAATGTTATTGTATTTTCCTCGTATTGTTTCCATTTTTTCTACTTCTTCTGTATCCTTGATAGTAATTGTTGCTCAAAGGGAACGTACTAGTCATTGTATGGTACAATAAGTGGGGTGTGTAGGATGTATTCTTCATTGTTGAAAGAAGCAATGGCACTAAAGTGTAAAATAGGACTGATGTCTTTAAATGTAAAACATGCATAGATCCTTAACTGGATTTTACTGGGTGGGTTGGGATCACATAACAATGTATTCATCTATTTAAAATGTTTTAAGATAGGTTTTACTTGCATCTGAAGAAGTCTTTGTATTTAACAAGACGAAAAGCGCTTCATGTTTATCGTGTATTTTTTTAGTAAAAGTTCATAGAGTGAATCTACTTTGTCCTGTGCCTTTTGTTTGCCATTCTTTTTTTTTTTCGGACTTTCTCTAGAATGCCCACAGGAAATGGAGAACAAAGAATGTGCCCTCAGTTTAGAAGAAAATAATCTAAGGGAAGAGTTGCTTGATTTAATAGATATGGATAACCATATTAAAATCAAGGAAAAAAGAAATAGACTACAGAAAGTCATTAAGACCCAAAATGTTAGTTTGATAAAAAAATGACCACAATAAGCAGGACTGTTCATAGAAATTCATGTGATATATCAGAAGTAAATAGGATATACTATTGTGCACCTAAATTAATAACAGATAAAATCTTACCACAAAAGCACAGGGCAGTACGGGAAAAGAAGGGGAGAAATCAAATGCCATTATGGAAGTATCGAATAGAGTAAAGTATACAATTAAGACAAGAAGTGGCACTGTTAGAGGAGTAGAGTAGAGAAGAGGGAACAGATCAACAAAAATACTCAGAAAGACAATTGTGATAAAAGCAACATGCAGTACCAGAACAGATCATGATCCATCATACACAATTGAAAATAATAAACTAAAGATATCAGCACAGGTAGAAAAACTTAGAAGATTTCCCGATAAATATAAAGTAAAAGTACAAAATAAGAATTTATTGATAACCCAAAAAAAAGTTTTATAGAGAACTGGGAAACAAGTCATAAGTAACCGAAACATCACCAAAAAAGAAGAAATAGACACATTTTGGAGAAATATCTATGAAGATCCTGTGGAACATAAAGATGCTGAATGGATAGAAGAAGTAAAAAAGAAATAATAAGTTCAAATGTACAGGATTTGAAATGGGGCGAAGAAGTGGCCAGAAAAATTGAAACAAAATTAAGAAAAGCTCTTAACTGAAAAACCAAGGCCCTGATGTAGTACTTAACTTCTGGCTAAAAGTATTAACACCTTTACCTGAAGATTTAGCCATGAGTAAGAACTATTTTTATGCGCACCCGAACAGACACCAACCTGGTTAACAACAGGAAAAACAATACTCCTCCTTAAGAGTGAACCTGCAAGCTCTCCTAAAAACTATAGACCAACAACTTGCCTTCCGATGATATATAAACTATGCACTGGAATTGATGCCGATACAGTTTATAATCATTTAGAAGAAAACTCAATTATAGCAGTAGAACAAAAGGGTAACAAAACAAAGTCATATGGAATAAAGGATCATTTATTGTTAAAGTCGTAATGGGGAACTGTAAAAAGGGGAAGAACCTAAGTATGGCATGGATAGACTAAAAAAAAAACATTTGAAAGGATCCCACATTCATGGATAAAAGAGTGCTTACAAATGCATAACATACATCCTACACTGATCAATTACATTATAGCAACCATGAAACAGTGGGAAAGCATTAAGCCATGATAAAGGACAAATTATTATTTCAGGGATAAAAATTCAAAGGGGGATATTCCAGGGTGACTCTGTTACAGCTGCTCTTTTGTCTTGCCCTTAACTCATTAAGCTGTGTACTTAACAAATTAGGTCATGGCTATAATTTGGCTCCCAGTCAGAAAACAACAAAGTGTAAAGACTTCTCATCTTCTTTGTGCAGATGATTTAAAAGTATATAGTTCATCAGATGAGGAACTGAAAGCACAACTACAAGTGGTCAAAACTTTCTCAGATAATATAAGAATGTCATTTGGTCTTGATAAATGTGCAAAAGCAACTTTTAAAGCAGGAAAGCTGCAGCACCAAGAAAACATCAGTCTGGGACAGGAATGTGATGTAAAATAACTTGAACAAGGGGGAGTGTATGAATATTTGGGAACTGATGAAGGATCAATAATAAAACATGAGCAAATGCAAATAAAACTTAGTAAGGAATATTTTAGAAGACTAAAATTAATATTGAAAAAGAGTTCTGACATCTGGAAACAAAGTCCAAGCTACGACCAACTTGATCTTCCTGTCCCCAACTTACAGTCTTGGAGTGAATGACTGGCCCCAAAAGGTACTGAATCAGTTGGACTTGAAAACAAGAAAAATGCTTCATGCTTATCAAATGATTTACAAAAAACAGTATATACCAAGATTATATATTCCCTGTTCTGAAGGAGGTATGAGCCTCCTTGAAACTGATTACATGCATAGATCTGCAATTGTAGCACTGCATATATATTTGCTGACCTCACAAGATCCAAACATAGCGAAAGTTTTAGAACATGAGGAGAATAAGTCTAAAATGACTTCCCTGCTTAGTTTAGTTTAGTAGAACTTTGGCTTTGGTGACTTTGAAACAGATGGGTGCTGTCTTAAATTCCCTTAGTGATGTGAACATCCTCCAAGAGGGCCTTATACAAACTAATGACTGGTGCCAGAAGCATGGCCTCAAACTGAATGCCAAGAAATGCATCATTATCCCCTTTGGGGAAAATGGCGCCCCCAATAATTATCACATTAATAACAACATGCTAAGCATGCAATCAGTCGTGAGGTACTTGGGCACCCAGGTTGATAGCAAATTGACTTTTGACCACCATATTGCCTCCGTTGTATGGAAGGCTTTCTACATGTCCCACCTTGTAAGTAAGGGTATTTCAATCAGGAACAAGGAGGTTATAACATCCCTGTACTCTTCCCTTATCAGATCCATTATTGAGTACAGTGCCCCCTTCGGTATGTACCCTGCCAAGCACATGCAGCAGCTGGAGAGGCCACTGAGGTCCCTGACCAGACAAATCCAGGGTCTCAAACACCTATCCTATACAGATAGGCTAAAAGCCCCGTCGCTATACTCAGTCTCATACAGACTGCTCAGAGGTGACTGTGTCTGGCATACAAGGCCGTCTCCAACCCAGTCTTGATGGAGTTGCTGCATATCCCTAAGTTAAATCCACTCATGCAATCCACACATGAGGCCTCAACCTGGTCTGTGACATTAATAGAACTTATTGGTGGGATAGACTGGTGTCCCAAAGACTCCCCCATCTGTGGAATAGACTCCCTCTCAATGTCAAGCAGAGTACCTCACTAGCCCTCTTTAAGAGGAACCTGGATGACTGGATGGGAAACAGAAAATACACCCCTGGGATCCCACCTGTGTCTTATAAAGCAAGGTCAAGAATAATACCTCTAATGATGAGTTTAATTTTTTATTGCATTTTTTTGTACATCTGTATGTTGTGAGTTTCTTCAGCAAAACATTCCTTTACTTTTTTTTTTTTTTACATAGAAAAACACTTTGAGGGTATTGTATCAGAAAAATATCTGTATGAAGAGCTTCAAAACATTATAGAAACAAGATACTATTGCCATTATTGAGCAGTGGGTGAAAATAAAAATATGGGTATTGATAAACTCACTGTTATTTTATTAATGACTATTATGGAGACGATATACTAACGTAACAAACAGGGTTTGGGTATTAATGAATAATATTTCTGCTTTTCATTTGTCATTACAAATTAGTATACATCTGTCGTATATTTGGATTATATAAGTATTTCAAGCATTCACTCCGACTAGACATTCATGGACAGAGAAACAAACTACCCCTGCTATTATTAGGCAAGGTACAAGAAGGTCACTTATCTGTTAATCAACACTTTAGCATCTGAAGCAAGGACAAGAGTGGGAATTATTATTAGTCTTCACACTAAATATTTTGGAAAATAAATGCAACTAATCTGATGCCCTTGGATGACATCTTTTTACACCATGCTGTATAGAACAAGGGAAACATGATCTTGCTTTCACTGAGAATGCTTCTCAGGGAGACAACTAAATACCGTGACCAGACTTCGTTATCATAGGTCATTAAATGACACCTCTACGACCATTTACAGTCTACCTCCTTACTTTTGTTAATGAATGTACCAACACATCATCTAGTCGGATCTATGAGAACATCATGCTGACAAGTAAAAGGAAAGATCTTCTATGTTACTACAACAGCAAATAGATTTTCACAGGCCATTGGTTCAGGATTCTTATGAAATACATTTACTGCAACATGTTTTCTTATCTAGAGGGTGAAAAATCATTTTTATATATACATATTTATTTATTGACATTTGATTGTCAGAAAAGTCAGACTGGGTAGGAGACCATTTTCAGCAGAGGCCTGGGGAGAAATGCTCCAAAGTAATACAAAAAAACTACAGTTTAAATAATTATACTAAACTAGACAGAATATGAAAAACTTTGGTTAAGAATAGATGAAAGTCATATGACAATTTAATACTTAGAGAAATTTTATGCAAGTTAAAGAGAAATTAAAGGTAAGTTAGTATAGTACAAACAAGAACTGCAATATCAGGTGAGAGAAAAAGCAGGTTTATGGTATATTTAGAGAGAAAGCTAGGGGAGAGAAATTTTCAAGTTTTGATTTTTGTGAAGTAAGGACGTGAGTGAAGAAGGGAGAGTAAGGAGGTGTAAAGTACAAATATGTATTAGTTCACATTTAGGGATATAATTTATCCTGGTGTTGAGCAGGAACAGAGACAGATTTTGGCTAGAAAGTATTTCGGAATAGATTTGAAGGATGGGAGGGAGGGTATTGACTTGATGATACAGGCAAGGAGTTCCAGGCCTTAGCAACATGGCATGAGTACAGACAATGCCCAGTAGAGTTAATAGGTTTGTACACAGACAGGAATTTTTGGTCACTAGATCATAATGACCAAATGGGAACATAGTTATATAGAATGTTATTTAGTGCTAGGCAAGTAGATGATTGCTGGATAATTTTATAAGTGGTAAGAAGCAGTGTATATGTTAGCTGATGGTGTACTTCTAACCTATTTAAGCTTTTTATTGCTATACAGTGGTAGGTTCTGAAAGGGGTATTTGCTGCAAATTTCACAACTCTGTCATGGTATTTTTCAAGATTTGATTTTTGTGATGCCTGAAAGTTAGTAAGGATGGGAACGCCATAAAGAAGTGTGGGGAGGAGCTATGTAATGGCAAGTGTAGTTTTAGTTGCGTTGGTGAGGAAGTTTTTGGCTCTATAAATCATAGGTAGGTACTAGGCTATCTGCCTGAGGGCATTTATAAGCCTAGCCAGAGTGTGTCGGCATTCGCCACCCCATTGATTAATTAACTGATCCTCTGTCAAGCAGAGCCAATGAAGTGATCCCAGGGGTGTATTTTCTGTTACCCATCCACTCATCAAGGTTTCTCTTGAAGAGTGTTAGTGACGGGCTCTGCCTGATGTAGTTTGGAATTTTATTCCAAAGCATGGGGAGTCTCTGTGACAGGAACCTATCCCTGCAGCATGTTCTATTTATTGGTGTGGCGAGATTTAGCTCACTATCGTGACTTGGATTTCTTTACGTGGAGCATGTCCATCAATTCTGAGTTGGACATGGCTTTGTAAGTCAGGCAGAGATCACCTCTGAGTAAGCGATATGCCACAGAGTACAGCCAGAGTTTTTTCAGTTGGGCTGCATAGGACATATGTTTGAGGCCAGTAATCCTCTTGGTGAGGTACTTTTGTGGTCTTTCCAGCTGTTGGAAGTGTCTTGTGAGGTACATCCCAAATGGGGCATTGTACTCTATGATGGGTCTAATGAGCGGCAGTAGAG
The DNA here is from genome assembly GCF_019279795.1 of Protopterus annectens. Classification (NCBI taxonomy): domain Eukaryota; kingdom Metazoa; phylum Chordata; order Ceratodontiformes; family Protopteridae; genus Protopterus; species Protopterus annectens. The sequence continues at coordinate 408,612,025 of NC_056745.1, forward strand.
GGCACTATAACCTCTTTATTTCTAGATGCGAACCCTTTAGTAATTAGATGGGCCACATAGAAGGATTTCCTAACTACTTTGGCAATATGATTGTCAAAGGAGACAGCTCTCTTATTACCTCTTCTGTATTAAGGGGGCTGCCACCTATGTGACAATTCGTGGGTGTTTTGTTTTTCCTAAACTGGATGACTATGCATTTTTTGGCATTTAGCTTGAGGCCATGACTTTGACATCAGGTGTCCATCTCAGTAAGGCCCTTTTGGAGGATGTCCATGTCAGCCAGAGAGTCAATCATGGCTCCCAGTTTACAGTCATTGGTGAACTTGTTTAGCTATAGTTGTCCTGTGTTTGCCTGTACTTCTCAGAAGTATATGCCGAACAGTAGGGGTCCCGGGACTGAGCCTTGCGGGACACCACTTGTGACTGGTTTAGAGTCGGACCTGGAGCCCACTATTCTTACCGTGTGAGTTCTGTCTGTAAGCCACTTGGCAACCCATCTCATGATGTAGGGGTTTATGTTCAGGCTGGTGAGTTTTTCTGTAATACCCGAGTGGGGAATGGTGTCGAAAGCCTTGGCGAGGTCAAGGTAGGCTGTGTGAACCACCTTTCCCTCATCTATGGCCTTGGTGACTGTCTCAAAGAAGTCAACCAGGTTTAGTAGGCATGATCTGCCCTTAAAGCCGAACTGGGTTGGGTTAAGTGTTTGGAGGTTCCCAATGTCTTTGTTAATGAGTTCCATGATGATGCGCTCCATAGCCTTGCAGACCAGGCTAGTCAGGCTTATGGGGCGATAGTTACCAGGGTCAGTTGTGGCCCCTCCTTTGTAAAGAGGAATAACTATTGCTGTGGGCCATTCTATGAGCACTGTTGAGAGGCTGAGGTTGAATAGCGTGTTTAGGTGGGGGGTTAGTTTGTTCTGTAGTTCATGCAAGACACAGCCTGGGACACATCTGGTCCCATTGACCCTGTGTTCTTGGTTTTTGAAAGGGCTGTTTTCACCTGTGCGTCTGTGTTTTTGGGACACTACACTTTTTCTGGTATTGTTGTGGGTCCTTTTGGAGGTGAGAGGGTGATGAAGTTTGCACTGAATCTATCTGCCAGGATATTGACAATATCAATAGGTTCAGTATATTTTGTGCTATTTTGCACTAGTTCAGTGTATATCCGTGAGTTGCCACTTAGATTCTTAACATAGCTAAAGAAGGCTTTGTGGTTATCTTTTGAATCCTTGGCTATTTTTCTTTCGAAGTTAGCCTTGGATGATTTCATGAGGGACCTTAGTTTATTACTGATACTGATCAGGGATGCCTTTCCTTCTTGGGATTTGCTTTTTTTCTGAACTAGTTTCCTCCTTCTATTGCATCTATTGCATAGCCTGTTTATGGCAGGGGGTCCACCAAACTGGTTTCCTTCTCTTAGAGGAGTGAGTCTTGGTTTTGATAGGGATGGCACGATCCATGCATCCTTGTAGGTGCTCATAGAGTGCATGTGTAAAGGCTTCTGCATCTTGGGGGTGGTGGTGGGGTGAGGACATCCAGAGTGATTAGTTTATGGTCTGATCTAACCAGTGACGGGTTGACCTCCAGTGTGGAACACCTGACACCCATGTTTGTGATGACCAGGTCCAATATGTTTTCACCTCTGGTAGGGGAGTTTACCAGTTGATCCAGGGTGTCTGAGTTGATGAATTCTAGGAAGTGCTGGGCCTGTGCGTTTGTACTAGAGTAGTTTTCCCAGAGAATGGTAGGGTAATTAAAATCGCCCAATATCAGGGTATTCGATAGGACCTTCATGTTTTCCAGTGTCTCCAGAAAGATGGAGTGGTGGTCCTGGGTCATGGAGGGTGATTTGTAGCAGGCCACAATTTGCATTGCAGATTTGCCCGATGTTAGTTGCACATGGATGATCTCAGAGGTATCATGCTGCGCCACTAACCTGGAGGTGTAGGTATCCTTGATGAATATGGATACACCCCCTCCTTTTGTGTTTTGGTCCGTGTTCTGTGACTGAAACATGTGGTATGAGTTGCAGCCCGATAGTGCTGGGGTGCTTTCAGGAGCCTTGAACCAGGTTTCAGTTACTGCACAGATGTCGACGTTCTCCATACTGAGGAGTGTTTCGAGCGTGTGCATTTTGAGATTTAAACTCATGGCTTTGAGTAGCATAACCCTCAGTTTTTTGTTAATTGTGCTGTTTATGGAGGTGGGTTTGACTTTTGAGCCTTGTCTAAAAAAGGCACTATGGGGGCAGCAAGAGCCTTGGCCAGTATTCAAAAGCCTAGGGGTGACAGGTGCAAGCCATCTCTTGCGAAGCAACACAGTTTGTCGAGCATGTCGTCCCAGGCTGACAGACACTGGATCCCCTTTGAATGACACCAGAAGCTTAGCCAATTGTTGAAACTGATCATTTTTTCTTTATACTGAGGTATCATTCTTGGTGAGGGCAGGATGCTACTCAGGGTCAGGGTCATACCAGCCTGGACTACATGATCGGACAGCCTTTCCATGTCTCTTTTCATTTAGTCCAGGGAGGTACGTCTCAGGTCATTCACATCAACATGAACAAAGACAGAGTCATATTTATACTTGTTCTGGAGTGAACTGAGTGCTTATGTTATGTGGCGGATTCTGGCTCCCGACAGGCAGCTAACAGTAACCTTCTGCTTGTCCAGCCTAGTGAGTAGGATGTCACTGTGCCTGACTATAGAGTCACCTATTACTAGTGTGTTAGGTATGTTATTTCACCTTAAGGGTGTGATTGTGTGGCACACTGATTTTTGTGTCTGGTTTCTGACGGGAGGTGCAGGTTGTTTGGGTGTCTGCTTTGGAGGTCTCTGATGCTTTTGCAGGTTTTTATTTAGAGCCTTTGAGTATGATTTTGTGTATTTATGTGCATTTTTGCCAGTGCTGTTTTAGTAGGTCTGTGTGCGGCTGGAGGTGTGATGCAAGTGTTAACCTTCTCCTCTTGACTGTCTGTTCCAGTCATGGGTGGAGACAGCTTAGCTTCCAGTTTGGCTGTATAATTGCATCTCTCGCATATGTTAGTGTTTTGTGGTAGGAGGAGAGGGTTGTCTGTGTACATGAGGCAGTTGGAACATTGCCTCAGGATACCCAGATTCACCAGATTCACCAGCTGGACTGGAGAGTACACCTGAAATTGCCCTTTGGTCATGCCTGAATAGTAGGGTGAGCTGCTTAGTTGCTTGGTTGGTGAGGGGTGAATAAAGAGCCTTGCCCTGCTGGGCAATCAGTGTCAGGGTATATTAGTGCTTGCTATTAGGTCTGAGCAAGTGCTGGGCTGTAGGATGCTTTTTGAGTGCTTAGGTTGAGAGTTAGACTAGTTTCAAGGGAAAAACTGAAGAGTAGACTTAGTGCAGCCGGAAATAATTTAACCGTAGCTAACTGGCGCTGCCCAGTGCATAAAACTGTGCAAACTCAGTTTGTATAGTAGGGAAATGAAAGAGATAGAAATTAGCCCCAAATGGCCAATAAACTACTAACTTCTGGGCTGGAACCACTCCTCCAGGGGTAGATAGGTTGCTCAAAGCTCCTCTCTCTCACTGGTGAACAGAGAAACTTCCCTCTATCCAAGTAAGGTATAGGCAACTCAGAAACTAGTATCACAGCCCTGAATTCAGCACTAGCCTGAAAACTGGACTAAACTAGCTTAGAAAGGCGGGAAACAAGGATTTTTTTGTTTTTCTGAAAAGATAAGGCAAAAACAGTAAAAAATACACTTAAAAAATCATTAAACGACTACAAACGATCAGAAACGGCTATTGTACTTTAGTGTGTAGCCTACAACAGTTAAAGAAATTATTTAAACAAAAAACAACTTTTTAAAAGTGCAGGCAGTCAAATAAATGCAATATGTGAAAAAAACAAGCTTTTAAATCACAATAAATGCTGGAAAATCTGCGTTTAGGCGGAAAACAGTTAAGTACAGCAAGAAAGTACAGAAAACTGCTACTTAATCACTCCAAGTCTCTCTTCTAAGCTAGAAGGCTTGTATCAGTGTAAGGCTTTCTAGTGCTACCCAGTAGGTTAGTTACAGGAAAGATGGGAAACAAGTGCAGATGTGGTCTTTTAAACCAGAAAGTTGAAAGAGATGGACAAACTGTCCAAATGGTCAATAAACTACAATTTCTGGGCCAAGAACCTCTCCTCTCATGGTAGACAGGCTACCTGGTGCTTACCACTCCCACTGATAAGCTAGAAGGCTTTCCTCCAACACAGAAAGGCTTGTGGGGCTCAGAAGCTTACCAACAGTCCTGGATACAGCAACTCTGTATCTGGACTAGGCTAGTTACAGGAAAGGTGGGAAACAAGTGCAAGTGCAGATTTTAAACCAGAACGTTGAAAGAGATGGAAAAAAAACAGCCCAAATGGCCAATAGCTAAAATTTCTGGGCCAGGAACCACTCTTCTTGTGGTAGATAGGCTACTTAATGTTTACCACTCCCACTAATAAGCTCAGAAGGCTTCCCTCCAACACAGAAAGGCTTGGGGTGCTCAGAAGCTTACAAAGAGTCCTGGATACAGCAAAGCTGTACCTGGACTAGACTAGTTACAGGAAAGGCGGGGAACAAATACCAACGCAGGCTTTTAAGTCCAGCAAGTTGAAAGAGATGGAAAACTGCCCAAACGGCCAAATAAACTACAATTTCTGGGCCAAAACACACCCTTCCCATGGAGGATAGGCTACCTAGTGCTTACCACTCCCACTGATAAGCTAGAAGGCTTCCCTCCAACACAGAAAGGCTTGGGGGGCTCAGAAGCTTACTAACAATCCTGGATACAGCAACTTTGTAACCGGACTAGGCTAGTTATAGGAAAGGTGGGAAACAGGCGCAAGTGCGGCTTTCAAACCAGAAAGTTAAAAGAGATGGAAAAAAACTGCTCAAATAGCCAATAGCTACAATTTCTGGGCCAGGGACCACTCCTCTTGTGGTAGATAGGCTACCTGATGCTTACCACTCCCACTGATAAGCTAGAAGGCTTCCCTCCAACACAGAAAGGCTTGGGGGGCTTAGAAGCTTACAAAGAATCCTGGATACAGCAAATCTGTACCTGGACTAGCCTAGTAACAGGAAAGGCAGGAAACAAGCAAAACACAGGCTTTTAAATCAGAAGGTTGAAAGAGATGGAAAAGCTTCCCAAACGGCCAATTAACTATAATTTCTGGGCCACAAACCACTCCTCCTGTGGTAGATAGTTTACCTAGTGCTTACCACTCCCACTGATAAGCTAAAAGGCTTCTCTTCAACACAGAAGGGCTTGGGGGGCTCAGAAGCTTACCAACAGTCCTGGATACAGCAAGTCTGTATCTGTACTTGACTAGTTACAGGAAAGGCAGGAAATAAGCTTAGAATTTTTTTGTTACAGAAAAGCAGCTAAAACAGCAGTAAATACAATTCAAATTGCAGTGCAGGCCAGCACACTTGAGTGTGTAGCAACAATACGGCAAATACAGTTCAAATAAATGCAATTAAATTAACAAATGACTAAAAAACAAGTGCAGAAGGCAGTGAATTAGAAGGCTACTAACAAGCAGTAATAAGTACAGAGTAAGAGCGACTGAACAGATAGCATGCAGAAGAGCAACTAAGACAGTTACAGTAACGGCAGCTGAATTATATATATATATATATATATATATATATATATATATTTTTTTTTTTTTTCTTTTTTGAGGGAGGGAACAGAGCAGGATTAAGATGCTACAGGAGTTGTCCTTCCCAAATGCTCTCTTTGTACACAGTAGGAATGCCTGAAATCAGAATATGATCTCACTGCACTCAGTTGAGTGAGCAAATGGAGTATACAAATACAAATCTACAAGAGGGGTGGGCAATTTCAAAGCCACCAACATTAACACCAAAACAAGAACAGGGAGGGTGAGTGGGGAACTAACTTTAGAGAGACAGCCACAACTTCAGTTGAGTTAATATTCAGTGAAAAACACAAATAAATAAATTAAATACAATACTATATAAAAAGAGCAGATAAAAGTATACTTAAATTCACTTATACGTCCAGTTGATTTCAGGTAGATGCTATTTTTGACAAGGTTTTGTTTTGCAATTTTGTATATGCAGGTTGAATTTAACATTATCATCCACTATCATACCTAATAATTTACTATGAGAAGTAACTTCAGTTGTTGCATTATTGAGAGAGAAGACTTTAAATTTTGTTTTTTTTTTGTGAAAGGGATTTGGGGATAAAAAGTAGTAGTTTGCCTTTTTTAGGGTGGAACGTGAGTTGTGAGTTACAAAACCATGTTCCAGTGACTGTTAACACTTCCTGAAAATTTTTTGGAGGTGTGCCGTTTTGTCAGATGGGCAAACAAGTGTGGAGTTGTCTTTGTAATTTATTAGGAAGGCCTGTTGTAAAGACATGTGGAAGGTGTTGGCTAGAATGTTAAAGAGGAGGGGACCAAGGATAGAGCCCTGTGTACATTAATGGTGACTTGACTGATACTTATTGGATAGGTAGTTCTTGAACCATAGAAGGGCGGGCTGGGACAGACCTAATAAGGACATTTGAAGTAGACATTTGCCGTAACAAACAGTTTTGAAGGCTTTAGACAAGACTAGAAATAAGGAGGAGTCTAGTTTGCCATTATCTCTAGATTTATGTAAGTTAGAAGTGCAGTGCTAGTATTATGGGAAGGATGGAAGCCATGCTGTGTGGGGGACAGGAGCTCTTCCTGCAGGAGATAGTTTAACAGTTGTTTTTGAATACATTTTTCAAGTATTTTGGAGATGGAAGGATAAGATTGCTATACATCTAAAGTTAGTAATGTCTGTTGAATTTCCTCCTTTGTGCAGAGGGATAGTGTGTGACCTCTTCCAGAAAGAGAGAATGTGTGATTCTCGGACTGACCTATTTATAAATATTGAGACAGGATAGGCAATAATATCAGCTGCTATTTTAAGGTACTCGCATGGAAGGTTATCAGCTGAAGTGCAGCATGGTTTCTTTGTTTAAGAGTAATATTATATATAGCAGGTGGGCACAGGTTTGAAGGTGAAAGTGTGGTGATATGTGACTCACTGGGCATGGTTGGGATTAGATGTTGGGGAATCCTTGGTTAGAGATGGTATACTATCTACTAAGTAAAAGTTGAATTGTATTGTGGTTTTGAGTGATGAGTTATTGGGAGACTGGGTAGGTTTGAATTTTTACCTGGGGTGCAAGTTTTCTTTAATGGCTGTCCAGCATTTTTTCTGGTTGTGTTTACTATTATTCTAAAAGTTAAAGTTGTTATAGTATAGGTTTTTGTCTTCATTAATTTCCTTTTTAGTACGATTGTGAAGCATTCTGAAGTTTTAAGATACTGTAGCGTTTTATATTTTTGCCACTCTTCCTTGCTTTTTCTCTATCCTACACTAACTTTCTATTCTTTTTGGATAGCCAAACTGCATTATTTTTTGTCTCTTCCTTCTACGAGGTGCAGGGTTATTAGGAATATTCAGGAAAGTGGTATTGAATTCATTTACAGCATAATCTAAGTGGAGGATTTTTAGGAAATTTCAGTTAATAGATGATACTGTAGTAATGAACATTTCTGGGTTAAACATGGAATGGTTGAGTTTTGTTTTATAAACATGATATTTAAGTTGATATGTGAAATGCTTGGTTTTATAGATTGGGAGGTGATCGCTGACACAGTCGGGCATTGTACCTGTGGTGATGCATCCTAGTTTGATACTGGGATCCAGTATCAGGTCAAATTATAACAGAGACTGATCAATGTATAGCCAGTACAAAGCAATTAACACAGAGGTACAAGGTTTTCTTTTATTTCCTGAATGCAGAAATCTGTCGGCTAGGGAGAATAAGTAACTGGCATATACAGTATAATCTACTGGTCAGGAGAAAGGACAGTGGCCAACTTAGAGTTCAAAGACTACTATTTTGTAAGAGGGGTGCTAAAGCCAATTTCCAGCACAGGCAGCTATGTATTTGATTAACTGAAGTTAATACAAAGCAAGGATCTTCAAGTTAAAACATGTTTCTGAGTTGGACCTTGTGGCAGAGTTCCTGCAGTATCAGGGTTGGATGAAGTGACCACAGGCTATTGTACAATGACAGCATTCTCAGTGAAAATGTTTGGGACTTGGTGGTAGAGCTCCTGTAATATCAGGGTTGGATGAAGTGACCACAGGCTATTGTACAATAATAGCACTCAGTGAAAATGTTTGGGACTTGGTGGTAGAGCTCTTGCAGTATCAGGGTTGGATGTAGTAACCACAGGTTATTATACAATGTCAATATTCTCAGTGAAAATGTTTGAGAGCTGGGCCTATCAGGGTCGGATGTAGTGGCCACAAACTATTGTACAATGACATCATTCGCAGTGAAAACGTTTGGAATTTGGGCTTTGTGGCAGACCTCCTGCAGTATCAGGACTGGATATAGTGACCACAGGTTAATGTACAAGGACAACATTCTCAGCGAAAATGTTTGGGAGCCAGGCCTTGTGGTAGAGCTCCTGCAGTATCAGGATATGATGTAGTGATTACAGGCTATTGTGCAATGACAACATTCTCAGTGAAGATATTTGGGGATAGGCCTTGTGGCAGAGCTCCTGCAGTATCAGGGTTGGATGAAGTGACCACAGGCTATTGTACAATGACCGCATTCTCAGTGAAAATGTTTGGGAGTGGGTGGTAGAGCTCTTGCAGTATCAGGGTCAGATGTAGTGACCACAGGTTATTGTACAATGACAAAATTCTCAGTGAAAATGTTTGAGAGTTGGGCCTATCAGGGTCAGATGTAGTGGCCACAAGCTACTGTACAATGCCAACATTCTCAGTGAAAACATTTGGGAGATGGGCCTTGTGGCAGTGCTCCTGCAGTATCAAGGCTGGATGTGGTGACCACAGACTCTGCACTGTGAAGGAAGATGGTGACTGAGTGAGAGAGGAGACAATTTTATTTGGTAGAAATCCAAGAAAACATTCCTACCAAAAGGAAAGATATTCTACATAGCCTCCACAAAGGACAGATTTGCACTGGGCATTGTTCAGGATTCTTATGAAAATAAAATTTATTGTAACATGCTTTAATTCAACAAATGGAATATCATTTCACACATTTTTTTAAACTGTGTAGGTATCTGACAAAACAAAAGTCTGGCGATAATGGAGGGCAGTGGACTTCTCTAGTATTACGACGGCCCTTTTTACTTGCCAGGCATGACTTCCTTATACAAGCTGTCTATCTGACGTGCGGCTACCCTTAAATAACAAAACTAAGGAGGTTGTTGAAAAACTGTTGAGAAATCTCATACAGAAAGAAAGCAGCATTTTGAGAAAACTATAAAAATGTTGTAGCAACAGCTGTAAACTATTCCTCTGCCATGACATTCTGACAACTACACAAAAACACTAATGAGGTCCAGTGTTCCCCATTATCACCCTAAATACCTGGTGTGGAACTGTAACTTACAGCCCGATTTTCCTGGCATCAGAAGTGAGCCAGTGGCACTGACCTTTCCTTCTGCCTAACCGTCCGAGTTTCTGTACATAATCTAGCCCCTCCATTTTCTCTCTCTCTTGACTGTGGTGAGTTTGCATTGCATATATTCTGCTTGCTTCACCTCATCCTCTATATAATCTTCAGAGTGGACATAGTATATCACTGTAGACCTGCCATAGCCATGTGATGTGAAGAGGTATCATCATCATCTCTGGAATCTAATCCCCCAGTCATATATACTAACATCCTGTTGGCCTGAAATAACACCCCATTCATACTATGCACGACTTAGATTAATGGTAATTACAAACTTAACCCCTTCCTTTCTCTAAATTTTGTAGGGCCACTTCTCTCAGCATACTTGTTTTTCCTGGATAACCCATCACCCACTAAAACACATAACCTTGAATTTGTTTGCATTCAGCTCCAACTACCTCCACTCCACAGGCTCCCCTCATCTTGCTGGAAAACATCCACAACTACTGCAACAGTGTTGGTATCTTCACTGAACAGATTACACTTGGTAACCAGCCTCAGACTTATATCTGGATCAAACATACTGAACAAAAATGCTCCCAGCATCAAATACTATGACACTCCACTGCAGACTCCACAAAAATGTCATCCTCTGCTTCTGATCAGCCAGTTTTCTGTCCACATCACTGGTTTTGTGGAAACACTCATACCCCGGGTTTCCAGTCTTTTGGACCAAACCCTCAAGCTCTATAATTTCTCATGTGATGCAATGCCAAAAGTATTCTGCCCTTCCAATGTTGTTGTGTCTTTCGGCTTTTCCCGGTTAGGGGTCGCCACAGCAGAACTCCGGTCTGCTAATGATTGGTAGTTGATTTTTACATGCCGAGTCACCAGCTCTGACGCACAACCTTCAATGAAAGTACGCCCATTCATGCATGTCTCCACGCAGAAGACGCTCTAGCTGAGAATCGAACTGGACAGTGTCTTACTGTGACTCTTCCAATACCAAATGTTTTTTTCATCTCTGTGCGGACTCCTTTAGAGAACTGCATCAGTCTAAACTGGCAAGATCTCTACTTCAGAAGTCACACTGTGTGCAATCTGCAAGAGCATCAGCCTAGAAACTCAACCACCCTGCCCCAAAGAATGTTTTCATTAATGTTCATGGTTTGGAAATTATACTGTTATTGTTCAGCCCCATCCTTGATATACCTTTGTGTAAATAAACTGCTCTCACCATCCTCCGGTTCTGATACAGCAGTTTCTGAGGGCACATTATATAGCTTGGTTACTAATTAAAGTTCTACTGCCTACTCATTCAGCATAAAAGAAAATAGTACCTGTTGCATGTGTATAAGTCACACATGCTCATACAATTGCAAACCAGCCTGACATGCCACTTATGCAGGAAAGGTTCATAAATAAAGATGCATGAAATAGAAGGTTTTGTCTCCATTTATTACTATTATTGCTAAATCATTTTCAGAGTTTTTTAATGAAACATTTTAGCAAAATATCTATTGATTTTTTAGAATTCCACTGGGTGCCCCCACTTCACTCTTGCAGGTGGGCATCATCCAGCCCCAATACACACACTGCTCTCACAACTTATTAATGTTCATCATTCCAACAGGTGCAATAGCCTATGGGTTGTGTCTTGCACAAAATACAACCAGACAGCTTCCAAGTCCCGCAGATCCATTCTGACAGCTGACTGGCTAGCCTTAAACATGGAAAATCATCAGTCAGAATGGAAAATCGTCAGCTATTTCTTGCCTCCTCATGAAGAAGCAGCTTAGAGGGTCCAAAGGAGCAGCAGTTGGCCTTTCAGCTCCTTCCTCTGGCAGATAAGCTCACTCTGGGGAACCCTTCAACATATAAAATGCATTTCTGTATTATTTAGTTTATTTATATTTACTTTTGGGAAACCCTTCCACAAACACTATACACACACACACATATATGTGTGCATATGGGTCTACTTCTTTTGACCTAACTTTCATTTGCCTGACACTCATTTGCCTGACCCCATTTGACTGAAATTTCATTTGCCCGACACTTCATTTGACTGACAAGTATTATTAGCAAGAAAATGGAACATGCCCCCTTCCCCACTGCAGTGCGACCATGGAGTTAGAATATATAGTTAGGGAGGGTGTGGGGGGTGAAGCCCCCCCACTTAATTTCATATGATATTGTTAACTTTTGATGTAATATTGCTTAGTAACAGAAAAGTAAGTGGGGGGCTTTGCCCCCCACACCCCCCCTAACTATATATTCTAACTTCAGGGTCGCACTGCAGTGGGGAAGGGGGCATATTCCATTTTCTTGCTAATAATACTTGTCAGGCAAATGAAGTGTCAGGCAAATGAAATTTCAGTCATTTGGTCTCGGGCAAATGAGTGTCAGGCAAATGAAAGTTAGGTCAAAAGAAGTAGACCCGTGCATATACATACAGTGGATATAAAAAGTGTACACACCCCTGTTAAAATGCCAGGTTTTTGTGATATAAAGAAATGAGACCACAATAAATAATTTCAAAACTTTTCCCACCTTTAATGTGACTTATAACCTGTACAATTCAATTGAAAAACAAACAAATCTGTTAGGGGGAAAAAATATAAAAAATAAAAAATGTTCGATAAGCTGGTTGCATAAGTGTACACACCCTTCAACTAATACTTTCTTGAAACACCTTTTGATTTAATTACAGCATTCAGTCTTATTGGGTAAGAGTCTATCAGCATGGCACATCTTGACTTGGCAATATTTGGCCACTGTTCTTTGCAAAAGCACTCCAAATCTGTCAAGATTGCGAGGGCATCGCTTGTGCACAGCCCTCTTCAGGTCACCCCACAGATTTTCTATTGGATTTAGGTCTGGACTCTGGCTGAGTCATTCAAAAGCTTTACTTTTCTTCTGGTGAAGCTATTCTTTTGTTGATTTGGATGTATGCTTCTGGTCATTATTGTGTTGAAAGGTGAAATTTTAGCGTAAAACGTCTTTTTTTGTGGGGAACGTATGACCTGTGTTTACCATGAGACAACTTACCTGTTAATATTTCCTGTCAGACTAGTTTACTTCAAAGATGTTCAGTCAAGGTTTGGTGGACTACTTGGGCATTACAGGGTATGTAGTTCTTGTGTTCACATGGTGACAATTTAACCTGCTATTTTTCATGTCAAACTAAATTTACTTATGTGGAATTCTGACAGGATTTTAATCTACTACTTGTGCTCTTACTGGGTATGTGTTATGAGCGTTCCTGTGTTGACAACATAACCACCATTTGTTTCTATCAAACCTACTTTAACTTGAAGGAGTAGTGGAATGATTGTACTGCTTGTGTCCATGGGATGACAACTTAGCTGTCATTTTTTTTCTGTCAAACTAATTTTATTTATAGAGGATTCTGACAAGGTTGGGAGTGGTCATCAATTCCCCTAATTCCCCTAGTGATGTGGACATCCTCCAAGAGGGTCTCACCCAAACAAATGACTGGTGCCAGAAACATGGCCTCAAGCTGAATACAAAAAAATGCATCATCATCCCCTTTGGGGAGAGAGATGTCCCCAAAAATTATCACAGTAATTATTTTCTAAGCACGCAGTCAGCTGTGAGGAATTTGGGCACCTAGATTGATAGCAACCTGACTTTTGACCACCATGTTGCTTCCATTGTACGGAAAGCTTTCTACATGGCCCACCGCATAAGTAAGTGTATCTCATCCAGGGACAAGGAGGTCATAACATCCCTGTATCCTTCCCTTATAAGGCCCATTATTGCGTACAACGCCCTATTCGGCATGTACCTCACAAAGCACATGCAGCAGCTGGAGAGACAACAGAGATTCCTCACCAGGAGATTCTAGAGCCTCAAAAATCTACCATACACAGATAGGCTAAAAGCCCTATCCCTCTACTCTGTTTCATACAAACTCCTCAGAGGTGACCTCTGTCTGGCATACAAGGCTATCTCGGACCCTGCCTTGATTTGACTGCTGCATATTCGCAAGTCAAGCTCCACTCGAGTAACCCACACACGTGGCCTCAACCTAGTCTGTGACATCAATAGTACTTGCTGGCAGGGCAAATTTGTGTCCCAGAGACTCCGCCATCTATGGAATAGACTCCCTCTCCACGTCAGAGTACGTCTTTACCCCTTTTAAGCTCAATCTGGATAACTGGAAGGGAATACCTGGGATTCCAACCATGTCCCTGCTGGACAGGGGCATCAGGTGCTGATTTGTCTATGCATGGACCAAACTCTTGGCTGGGCTTATAAGGGCCTCAGGACCAATAGCCTAGTAACTTCCTATGATTTTAATATATTGGTAGTGCATTTACTGAACAGGTGTTTTGAGTATTCTTGCATTGACAGCCTTCTTGCAGTTTGGGCAAACTAATTTTATTTTTAAAGGATTTTGGACACTGTTTTAGTGTACTGTTTGTACATTGCAGTGTTTTGGGGACTTTATATTTAGGGGCAAGTGTGCTGCCTGTGTAAACTTTGGACAGCATACCTTCCAACCAACTTTTTCTAGTGATCCTGACTGCATCTGATGCATCCTCCCCGGCACAGCAAGGTTACTAATCCTATTTCTGATGGTCCAACTTCTGCAGTTCCTAGAAAGAAAAAAATAAATTACCTGAGAGCCTTTGCGGTCTATGCAGGCTAAATCAGCTGACAGTGGATGAACTGCAGTGGCCATTTGGTGCTCCTCAGACAACTCACTTACTTTTCTGGTTTCCTCTGGTGTAGTTTTAGGACACCATTAACTGGGAGTCAGACACTTCCTATTTCTCTGCTGATTCATTGTTGTGAGTCTGGACATTACTGAGACACACAGTTTCTCTAGGGGATGCTACTGGGTGTGTTGGGGGAAGGAGTCCTCTTGAAGGGGCTCGGATTCCTCTTCTAGCCTGTCACACAAAATACCTACTAAAAAAATCATAGGATCAAAAAGTTATTTTTTTCTTCTGAAATCATGGTATCTGTAAAAAAAGATTTTTTTTCTTACCTAAACTAAATAGCTGTTACAGACGGTCAATCCTGGTTACATAGCCTGTATTCACAGGCAGGGGCTTTGAATCATAAAAATTCTAGAGGCCACCTTGGAGGAGAACTGCTTCTCACATCACAACCTGATTGAGAAACTATTTATTTTCGCTTATTATTGTCTGGATGAATGAGCTATCTTTGGGGAATTAATGGATGTCCCCCCTGCATTGACGAGATGTTTTAATAAGTTTTAACTCAATTTGCCTCATTTTACTCTAACACTGTCAGCCTTGGAGGAGGCATATTATACTGCCTGTACACCTGGTGCGACATGAGGATTTTTTTTTTGGATAAAATATTGTATGAATTAAGCCTTTTCTTCTGTTTCTGTCTCCCAAAAGCTATCCCAACTACTAGTTGTATTAATTCCCCATTTGGCTGTAGACTGTTTCTAGCTCACTGGGGTTAAAGGTGGTTCAGGAGAACAGCTGGAAGACTGCACCCGCCTGTCCACCCACTCACTCACTCTCCCACTGGGCTATGGCTTTTAGAAGTTATCCGGTTGCTGTGTCTAGAGCAAGTGGGTTAGCCATCTCCATCTTGAAGCCGAATAACCTATACGTCAGAAATGTTGCCATATCTCACTTGCTTTCCTTCCTACTCCATACTTCCTTTAGCAGTACAGCGAAAGATATGTACAGATATTCAATAAAACTGGACTACATGAAAAGAGACATAGAGGAGCTCTCTGAACATGTAGCCCAGGCCGGTATGACCCTGACCTTGAGTAGCATCTTGCCCTCACCAAGAATGATGACAATGAATAATGATGAAGAATAAAGGCAAAATGATCAATTTTACCAATTGGCTAAAGTATTGGTGTTATTCAAAGGGGATCCAGTGGCTGTCAGCCTGGGATGACATGCTCGACAAGCCACGTTGCTTCACTAGGGACGGCTTGCACCTGTCACCCCTGGGCTTTCGAATACTGGCTATGGCTCTTGCCACCCCCATACTGCCTTTTTTAGGCAAGGCTCAAAAGACAAACCCACCTCCATAGACAGCACAAGGAGAAAAAACTAAGGGTAATACTACTAAACGCCAGAAGTCTAAATCTCAAGATGCATGCACTCAAGGCTCTCCTCAGTATGGAGAATATCAATATCTGTGCAGTAACAACCTGGTTCAAGGCTCCCGAGAGCACCCCAGCACTACCAGGTTATAACTCATACCATGCTTTTCGGCCCCAAAACTCGGACCGAAACACAAAAGGAGGGGGAGTATCCATATTCATCAAAGATACCCACACCTCCAGGTTAGTGGCACTGCACGAAGCATCAGAGACCATCCATGTGCCACTAACAGTGGGCAAAACTGCCTTTCAGTTTGTAGCCTGCTACAGATCACCCTCCCAATCTCAGGAACCTCACTCGGCTTTCTTGAGAACATTGCAGAATATGAAGGTCTCTCCAAACACCATAATATTGGGTGACTTCAACTACCCAAACATTGATTGGGAAAACTACTCAAGCCGAAACACCCTTGCCCAACGGTTCCTAGAATTTATAAACTTAAACGCTATGGAACAACTGGTCACCACTCCCACAAGAGGGGACAACATATTAGACCTGGTCATCATCAACATGAGGACTATGTTCCATACCAGAGGTGAACCCTTCATTGGTAAGATCAGACCATAAACTAATCTCACTGGACATCCATATCCCGTCCCCACCCCCAGCCAAGGAAACCACTGTGAAAAATTTCTCAAAAGCAAACTTCACACTTCTCAAAACCGAGGTGGAATCATTCAAAGCCCCAGGGCCAGTGGAAAATACTGCCCGAACTACAGAATCCTTTTCAAACGTGTTCTATGAGTACCTACAGGAATGCATGGATCGTGCTATCCCAAATAAAACCAAGACTCACTCCTCCAAAAGCAGGAGACCTGTCTGGTGGACCCCGGCCATAAATAAGCTATACAACAGAGGGAGGAAGCTACTACACGATAGAGCAAAATCCCAAAAAGGGAAGGCATCTCTGATTAGTACTAGTAAGAAACTACGATCCCTCATAAAATCAAAGGCCAGCTTCGAAAGAAAAATTGCCCAGGACGCGAAGGATAATCACAAGGCCTTCTTTAGCTATGTCAGGAATCTGGGTGGCAACTCCCAGATATGCTCTGAGTTAGTACAAAATGGCAAAAAATACACTGAACCCACAGACATTGCCAACATCCTGGCAGACAGGTTCAGTGCAAACTTCTCCCCCCCTTCCCTCCCAAAAGAGCAAATGTCTATCCCAACAGAATGTAGCCTCCCAGACATCACAGATGCACAGGTGAAGGCTGCCCTCTCCAAAGCAAAAAACACAGCATCAATGGGACCGGACGGTGTCCCGGGCTGTGTCTTACACGAGCTCCAAGAAGAACTGAATCCTCACATAAAGTCATTGTTCAAACTCAGCCTTACTACAGGATATGTACCCAAAGAATGGCGTACAGCAACAGTGGTCCCGTTCCACAAAGGTGGTGCCACAACGGACCCTGGGAACTATCGCCCTATAAGCCTGACTAGTCTGGTCTGCAAAGCAATGGACCGTATCATCATGGAACTCATAAACAAAGACATTGGGAACCTCCAGACACTGGACCCTACCCAATTCGGCTTTGTTAAGGACAGATCTTGCCTCTTAAACCTAGTTGACTTCTTTGAAACAGTTACCAAGGCCATAGATGAGGGGAAGGTAGTCCACACAGCCTACCTGGACCTCGCAAAAGCCTTCAACACAATACCCTACTTGGGCATCATAAATAAGCTTACCAGCTTAAATATCAACACCTATGTCACAACATGGGTTGCAAACTGGCTCAGGGATAGAACCCACATGGTCAGAATTGCAGGTGCCATGTCCGACTCTAAACCAGTTACAGGTGGTGTCCCCCACAAGGCTCAGTCCTGGGACCTCTCTTGTTCGGTATATACTTCTCTTGAGGTACAGGCTAACACGGGAGGACTATGGCTGACCAAGTTTGCAGATGACTGCAAACTGGGAGCCATAATCGACTCTCCGGCTGACACAAGCATCCTCCAAAAGGGTCTCACAGAGACGGATACCTGGTGCTAGAGCCACGGCCTCAAGCTAAATGCAAAAAAGTGCAAAAACAAAGTGCCCACAAATTACCACATAGGAGGCAATCCATTAAGTACGGAAGAAGTAATTAGGGATTTGGGGACCCAAGTAGATAGTAATCTCTCCTTTGACAATCACGTTGCCAAAGTGGTTAGAAAGACGTTCTGTATAGCCCACCTTATCACGAAAGGGTTCACATCTAGATCTAGAGAGGTCATTGTGCCCCTCTACTCATCACTCATCAGGTCCATAATTGAATACAATGCCCCATTTGGGATGTACCTTACCCAACACCTGCAGCAACTGGAGAGACCCCAAAAGTACCTCACCAAGAGGATCACGGGCCTCAAACAGATGCCCTATGCAGTTCGACTAAAGAAACTCCAGCTCTACTCAGTTGCTTATCACCTACTCAGAGGCGATCTATGCCTGACGTACAAAGCCATGTCTAACCCAGAATTAATGGACATGCTCCACCTCAGGAAATCCAAATCCCTTAGAGCTACATGCTCCAGGGACTTAAACCTCGTACAGCAATAAACAGGCCATGCTGGAGGGACAGATTCATATCCCAGAGGCTCCCCTCACTCTGGAACAGAATCCCAATTCATGTTAGGCAGAGCCCCTCACTGACCCTCTTCAAGAGAAATCTTGACGAGTGGATGGGAGATCGTAAGTTTACCCCTGGGATCTCTTCTGTGTCCCTGCTAGACAGAGGCACAGCAAACTTACCTTAAAGGGCTATCCTCTGTGACCTACTTCACAGAGGCACAGTTAACTAATCTAAAAGGGAGGCAAAAGCCAAAAACACTCTGGCTAGGCTTATAAATGCCCTAGGGCAGATAGCCTAGTATCTACCTCGTATGAACCTAAAACAGCTGTTCCTAAGAATGCAAAAACTGTTGCCTGCAGTCAGGGTGGGAGTGCAAAGTTCGGGCTGGTAGCTATCTTTCTAGTGACTAGCCAAACATTTTAAATACACAGTACTATGGTCGCTACGGCTATAATGAAAAATTTAGTAATATTACCTGAAACACAGTTTACACAAGTACGAACACACATGCTATGCCGCGCAAAAGTGAAATTATACACTCTTCTTGGGAGGCAATGCTCTTGTAGTATACTGTATACTCCAAGAGCCAGAATGGTCTGAAAGAGAGCACAAAGAATATTAAATAAAAGTAGCAGACAATACAATTTCTAACCCCTGTGCATCATGCTCTTAAACAAAAAGCAAGCTATCAGGACTGAAGGGTGTCCACTGTACATCGCAACAATCTTTAAATCCTGCTTCAGCAAACTTACAGCATATCGTTGCTCCCGCTATGCCAACGAATAAACAAAGAGCAACTGTTGCTCTGTGTGAATATGCATAGAAAACACACGCCCACATGTTTTGCAACAGCTTGTAATTTTACCGCACTTAAGACAGCTGCGTTTTCCGCGTTCCGCAAGGGTGCGCCCTAGAGCGACTGCAACTAGCGCTATTTAGGTTTTCGTAGTAAGTAGCAAGTGATTGGCTAAAAGGGACCCGGAAGAGAGGATCTGTAAAAACTAAAATAATGTGGAACCAGGAAGCGTATATTTAAAATATTTTGTCTTAGTTCCTAGACAGGTAACTAATGATTTAAAAATTCCCTGACAGTCAGGTCTGTCGAGTGTTGGATTTGTGCACTGTCTTCTGCCACTCTTTCCAGTGGCCAGTGCAGCTGGCATGATCTCACGACAAGATTTATAAACAGACGTTGCAGCTGGTGGCTGGCGAGCTGTAATAGTAGAAGTTGGTGAGGTTAGTTGCATGTTATTTTATTATATTTCTTTCGATGCTTTTTATTTCAAGATTTGTGCTTGCTGAATGCTGCTGTATGGAATACCACGCGTATACTGTATAACACTTTTGTAGTTGTAGAATTTAGTGTTTGGCAGCACCCCCAGTCCCAGCATTGATATTTTTATGAAAGTATAGAAAAAGATGACGAGTTGATTTTAAGCCTGTAACTAATGGCACTTGTGTTAGTAATATGAACTGCATTTAGGACTAGGCTACTGCCGAGGCATTTTACACGCCTAGCCCCATGTTTTGTGGGCTACGCCACCCCCTTTAGTATGGGGAACTATACCCATTATTTTGCTGTGCCTCTGTCGAGCAGTGACACTGAGGTAATCCCTGGGGTATATCTGCCCTCTTGAAGGCCAGGTGATTCAGTCATCGCAAAACTGGCCAATTGCATGTATCTTTTGAACCACCAACTTCATAAGTAATAGAAACATAAAAAATACGTTTAATCATTAATTACAATGCTATAAAAAGTTATTCATTGAATGTTGTATTCTGTAACCTCACAACTGTCCCTGATTGTCACTCAAATTTTAACTCCGTCTCTCTTAATTTTGTCTAAAATTGGTGCCTTTATAGAAAAAAAGATGGTGAACCACACATACTAAATAATGACTATAATTTAAGGTATAGACTTCATTTACTTCAGAAAATGAATTTTAATTCTCATTCTCTTACTCTATCAATATCTCAAGTTAATAGTACTAATGTTTTGAACATGTCCCCGATTATTCATGAGTTTGTCCATGATTCTGTTGAGATTTGTTCCCAATATAGTGAAGATGCATCAGCATTTTGGAAATGCACCTCTTTCAACTCTCTTTAGGTACTGTGCAAAAAGGAGAAAGAAAGAAGAGGCTGAGACATCCCAGCTTAGTCCTTATATGTATAAGACTGAAGATAATGTGTGCATACGTACATATATGCATACTAACATTGTACCATATCACTGGGGCTCTAAATATCTCATTTGGTTCTTTATTCAGACTTCACAGACCCTCATGACTCCATAAAGTCAAAGTTACAAGCCCGTGATAATTCTCAACTTTGGCAAGGTCCATCAATTGTAGTTTTAAAACTGAAGTAGCAGTGACTGTTACAATAGTTCAGAACAGTGTGCAGGATTTTCATATGGTAATGTATGTTGAGGCTGGAGTGCAAGATTTTCAACCAGTGATGTAGAACTTGTAATGGTTGTGCAGTTTTGTTAAAGTCAGTGTGACTTCTGTTGTAAATGTATTAAATAGTTATGTGATGGGCTCAGAAGTTGTATAGCATGCATTAAAGTTAGTTTTCACTAAATTCACCATTCTTTCAGAAATATAAACCAAACATCTCTTCTCAGCCAGAGTGTAAAAAAACACCACATCCAAAAAAAATATGACAACAAAACCAAACCTTTTGTTTGTCAAATGCCCATCTAATACTTAACCCAAACAAAACCATGTTCATAGTATTCATATCAAAACAAATTGCAGACCTAAAACTCTCATTTTACCATTACCTCTGTAAATAACGGGTCTATACTGAATTGGTGAACGCTTAAAAAAGCAAATGCTGATTCATCGACCCTATTTGAGTGAAAGCTGAAAATCCCGAACACCCGGAACATCGATATATATATATATATATATATATATATATATATATATATATATTTTTTTTCTCAGGGAAAAAGTTGCTGGGACAGTTTCGGGAGTTTGCCGTTTCCTCCACTGTGGTGCAATCTCGGAGTTGGTATATTTAAGTAGGGGGGTGGGGGGTGAAGCCCCCACATTAAATACTGTTTTAAGTTGTTTGTTTATTTATTGTGGCACAGCAATTTTTTTCCCTGGGTAAAAAAAATCACTGTTCAGAGTGTTTGGGATTTTCAGCATTTGGTGAACTAGGGGCAATCAATCAGCATTCTCTGATTTTATAGACCCTAAATAACAATCCACTTCACGTTGTATCTCATACAAAATTGCTCAGTTTCATCATGGATAAAGACATGGGATTTGACTCTCACATATTTCAAATAATAAAAAAGAACATACAAAAACTTAGTTCCCTTTATAGATCTGCACCCTACCTAATGAATAACACTGGGGGGGGGGCATTTACTTACCTCATCCCCTCACTTCATACTTAAATCAGCACTAAAGTCTAAATTGGACTCCTGTTACAGTAAAATTGTTAAATGTCCAACAAATTTGCTCTTATACTCCCATCATTGCCTAACACTAAGGGAACTAGTCCATTTGGACAAAAAGTCTGTTTTCAGCAGAGGTCTGGAGAGAAAAGCTACACACAACACTAAGAATATGATGAAATACAGTAACTCAAAAAATACTAAACTACAAATAACAGATAAGACAGCTTTAGAGAGAAACTGTGCACAAGTGATATAGTACATATGTATTATATCTGTATGTGATTCTATTCTAACATTGTAGAAGACCAGGGAAATACTTAACAATGCATAATATATATTTAATATTTTATGATATTTATATTTATACTTTTAATAAGTGTTGACACAGGTTCTATCTTAACAATCAATGATCAATTTATATTTTAATTGGTACTGGTAGTGTTAATATTCATATTTTATAATACACACCATCCTACTATACCAACACGATATTACATTACAATTATTAAACACATTTTTTGTACTATTGTATATATAGGTATTTATTTATTTTCTACATATATATATATATATATATATATATATATATATATATATGTGTGTATATATATATATATATATATATATATATATATGTTAGTTTTATATACATTTTTATTAGGTCTGGGGTCTCTTTCTTATGATCATTTTATGCTTCCCACGTGAAAAATATAGAACTTTTATTAGCATTAAGACAAGATTTTGGAGATCAGGTCACATGTTAAGGATAAGGATTATGTTCAGGTTCACAAGGTTCTACGTATTTTGCATATTTTGTATGTTTTATATTTTATACTTTGTATGTACATTCAGTGAGTTTGCAGATTATCCATTGAGTGAGTTGTACTTGGTATCATGATGTTATTATAGGTACTTTTTGATTTCTACGCTACACCACTTGTGACGAAATGTTATGTTGTTTGGGAGTTTTGTATATGGTCAAATGATTTGAGCGCCAACTAATATCCAATGGGACACTATGATAGGAAATTTAAATGAGTTTTTAACCCTAAAGTGTGGATTCTGAAGGTGTCTCACGTTAAGAGATGAAAGCGCGCTAAATCCATTTGTTGTTTATGTTGTTTCCTTGTTGTTTTATACACTTATACCCTGGTCATTTTTTTATGTTTGGAATAAAGTGCTACAGCAACCATCGAGTGTCTACAGTGGGTCCTATATATTAAGGAGGACAGCCTTTATTGTTACCAGGCAGCGTTGTTTTTTGGTTTAGATACTCTTCCACTACGGACCTGTTTGTGTTTAAATACTTAACATAATTATCAGACCATTGTACAATTCCAGTAGAATTAAAATATGAGCATGAGGAGGGTCTTAAGTACTTTAAGATTACATGGTTTAGATAGAGACTGTGTGGAGAGGTTGTAGAGTTTTTTGGAGGTTATGTATGTTACTTTACTAACCGGGGTTGGTACATGAGCAGATCCATATAGCTGTTAGGTGAGCTTACAATAATTTTTTAAAGTTTGTTGCACTGGTGGTGGATCTTGTGTAGGGAGTTCCTGAGTTTGGCTATGCTAATAGAGTAAAGTAAAACACCAGCTGCAGTTTTACTTTTAGTGATGTTTATTAGTGCTTTGTTGGTAGAATGGAGTGTTCTGTAATTCTGAGTATTGAGTAAGTAGGTTTTGAAGAGCTGGGTTTTTCAGGGTGGTTAAGTATTTATTGGGCTATGGTAAGTTGGTTGTAGGCTAGTAGCTTGGGGAATTCTAGCCAGGAGAGTTCTATAAGGGCATGACAATGATGGGATCTGTAAGTTGCTTTTGTAGCAAAGTTTTCAATTTTATTGTAGCAACTGTCTAGTTTGTCAGATTTCCTTAGATTAGTAAGAATGGTGGCCTTTGTGTTGCTAGGAAGGAAATGTTTGCTTCTGTAGAGGTTACCCAGTTTTTTTGTGTGCTTTTTTATTGTTTGGGCTATATGAATCTCAAAGTTCATGTTATGATCTATTATAATGCCAATGTGTTTGGTGTGGGAGACTGGAGTAAAGATGGTATTGTTTGATGAGGTGATTTTGAATAGAGTGTTAAACTGAATTAACAGGTTACACAGACTAAGATACTGTACAACTGTATGTTATTTTTACATTTTCTTTATAACACAGATTACTGTCAGATACACTGCACTTCCTCAGATAAATCACAAAATGTCCACCAGGCAGTTCTTTACAGTCACTTTTATCTAGTTTCAGACTTTGTCCTTGATGAAACATTCTTTTCCTGTATTGAAGCATTCTTTATCTGCATCCTTATCTCATCCAGAGAAAAACGGTTTCTCACCAGGCCAAAATGTTCTTTCATTGATAGGATAGGATAGTCTGTAACTTTTTCTCGTTAGCAGGTTTATTCAGTTGAATAAATGTATACATTCAACTACTTTTTGTTCCACACAAGCACATTCTCTTAAGTTAATCATACTTGTTTACTGCAGATTTCATTTTTGTACTTGCAGATGCTGTTACATGGCTATTTCTACAAATATCACACTTACTATGATAGCAGTTTTACCAAACCTGTGTTGCAGCAAAAGAAAAACAAATTACATGTTATTACTATGAGGGAAACCAGTTTTACTTTATATAATTCTATTATGGAGTGGGGGTCTGAGAAGAATGACTGACTGCTGTATTATTTGTTGGGAGTTTGTGGAGTGTAGGGGGAGTACGTAGTAAGGTTGAATCATCTGCGTACTGTATTAGAGTGGTGTGCTGGGTGGCAATATGGAGCTTGTTGGCAAATAAGGTAAAGGAAATGGGGCTGAGGGTAGATCCTCGTGGGACTCCCAGGGTAACAGGCATCAGAGGAGAGAGGTCATTTAACCATTTTTCTGCTTGTTGCCGTCCAGTCAGTTCTGGAACCAGAAAAGTGCAGAATGGCTTGCTTTTAGTTCTAATAGTACATTTAAGAGTTTGGTATGTGAAACTGTGTAGAATGCCTTGTTGAGAGCCAGAAGGAAAATAGATCAAGTTGCTTTCATTCATTTCAATGATGGTTAATGGAGTTGGTGAAGCTCAACAGAGAAGTGGTTTTACTGTGGTTTGAGTAGAATCTGTACTGAGTGTTAGAAGATTATAGATCAGAGATAGTTTAGGAATTGTGTACGAAGACACTTTTCAAGAATTTTGGATCAGTGAGCTAGAATAGCAATAGAGCAGTAGTTGGACAACTCGTCTGAGTTTCCACCTTTGTGTTGTGGGCTGATGTGTGCTGTTTTCCAGATTGTAGGGATATGTTTTGAGATGGAGCAATTTATGAGAATGGAGACTGGATACAAGATTGCTTTGGCGGCAATTTTAAGATAGTGTGTGTGTAAATTATCAGTTGCCAGAGTAGTTGGTTTGAGCTTTTTAAGGTATTTTGATAGGAGCAGTAGAGACAGGTTGAAAGGAGAAGTTATTGTGATTGTGTTGGTGGGAGAGTAGGGGGGGTGATGGGCAGTTACTTTTTGTGAGACCAAGTATAGATTCGATGAAAGATGTATTAAATTGTGTAGGTATGTTGTCTGTAGTGTTGGGAATGGCGTACACATTTGTCCTGGTTGTAGGATTTTCTTAGTAGCTGACCAGAACTGTTGTAGATTTGTTTTAGTTGGATATTTTATAGTGATCTTTTTTTATCCTTTCTGATATGTTTGTGGCTAAATTTCTTAGTTGTAAATATTTCTGTTGGTTAGCTACTTTTTTATCATTAAGCCATTTCCCATGCTTTGTCTCTTGTTTTTAATAGAGCTTTAGTCTGTTTCGTTAACTGTGGGGTGTAGGTGGATTTAATCCTAACTGTTCTGTGGAAGCAAGTTTATTTAAGATGTTAAGGAAGGTGGAATTGAAGTACTCAACTGCAGCTTCTAGTGGGAGGTAAGTAAGAGGTGCCCATTTGCAGTGTCTTGAGTATGGATATGAATTCTTGGGGGTTAAAGTTTATTTTGTTTCTAATTTGTTGGTATGTGGTGAGATTTGATGGATTTAGTTGTCACTGGAGAACAAAGGTAGGGAGGTGGTCACTAAGGCTGTCAGGGAGTGAGTAGTGAGAGATTGGGTTGGTTTGTAAGGATCCAGTCACCGAATTGACTTTTTTTTTTATGTTTTGCCCATCCTAGTTGGATTATGGATTATTTGGAATAAGCCACGGAGATGAATATGGTTTGTGGGGTTGAGGGAGTTACAGGAGTACCAATCTATGTTAAAGTCCCCCATTAAAATAGTTTTCTGTGGGAGACTTTTAGTTGTCCAGTGCAAGATATGTTGTAGAACAGGAAGATGATTACTAGGTGGGATATAACCATCCACTATGTTTGTGTTTTTTTTGGAATTAAATAATAACGTAGTAAACATTACTTCTGACTACTCGCATTCTAATCCATCACCTTGAAAATTGCCCTTTCCTTCAAAATACCTTACACAGCAACCAACCAGAGATCTTCCTTCCACTAGTTATCGTCTCCTTTTAAGAACCAAATCCTAAGCTGCTCTTTATACTGTTAACTGTGTTGCAAAGCTATGGAACTCAATCCCACTCTATATCTAAAGAAATAGAGGTTCAGGCTACAAATAAGAGCACATGAACCAGTCGTGGCTTTGATCATGGCTGTACTGCTGATTAAACATAACTGTTGCAGCTTAACACCTCTTTATTATTCCTTCTAGTAGGGCTCACTAATATTTTACCATTTAGATGTTTTCTCTTATACATATGAACTGTCTGCATTATTGGCTTGATTCAAAAAAGCTAACATTATGGTGTTCATGTTCTTAAGGGTTTATACCTTCTACATTGTTTAATCAGTTCAAAACTTTGCAGTTTGCTAAACCTGTTTTCAAATGTGAATATTGTGATGTTTTCTTTAAGCTGTCATTGCTGTGCTAATAAGGCTGTAGAATGTTGTATATTTGTATTGTGATCTTTGCTTATGGGTATATTTTATGTGGAGATTTTCTCCTGGGCCTCCACTAAAACGGGTGATGCATGTCTTGGACTATCGTGGTGCACAAATGCTAAATAAATAAGGAAAAAAGCTTCTTTTTGCTCTTTGAACTATATATAACTGTGATTTCTATCCTGTTTTAATTTAGCAGTTTAGCAAGGTTTAAATTGATGCTTATTGCTTTTTTAGTATTTTAGACATGTTTGTGTTTATTAGCCAAATACAGTCAAATTGTGTTTTAATTGTTCTATTTGTTGTATTTAAACTGAGTGTTCTGATGAAGTGTTTTATTCATTGGGGCATAATAAAATGCTTGTTTTCGCGGTCTCATTTTTGGGTATTATTTATTTATTTATTTATTTTCAAAAGTTGAATCGATACACACATGACAGAAAGTAGAGTTAGAAGGCAACTCCTTCCCCTCTGGGTACTTGTTAACTTTGTTTTTGGTATCTTATATCAAGCAGTAAGACCGCGGAGTCTGGTTTATGGTTACTGGAAAAATCTATTTCTTGAGTTGACATTTTTATGGTTACTGTGATTACCTTATTATTTTTAGCAAGTGTGCTTGATATTAACCTACGTTTTGTATTACAAACATTAATTCCTCGCATTACCTTCACCTTTACTGTCCCCTACACAGAAAATCCTGTGTATTCGATCCTTCTCATCTTCTCTTCTGCAACAAACCTGTTACTTTCTCCCTTCTGCTCTCCTCTCTGTTCCTTAACCATTCTACTAAACCCTCTGTATTTCATCTTTTATCAGACATACAATTGTTGCAACAAGGTGCATCACTCCACATGATTATATATTGTCAGGTTTTCACCCAGTTAATCAAATTGTCTTACATCCTGAAAAGTATAGCATCTAGCCCTTGTTTATAGCAATTGTATTTTTTAAGTTGAGTGTATGACCTCTATTGTGTATGCTTTTCTATATTTTGGAGATTTTCTCATTGGGCCTTGACTGAAAATAAAAAAGGTTCTTGCTTATCTGAACTGTCCAAGTAAACCATTGGAAATAAATACATATAAAATGCAAATATGTGTTTAAAAAAGTCGTAAATGTCAAAAGAAATAAAAGGTTATGGTGAATGCTTTCACTGTTTTGACTTAAAATGCCACGTTTTTGAAATCTTCTGTTTTCTGGTCAGTATAGATTGTGGAATTTTATTTCACTGAAAAACCCACCATGACGTAAGATTTCTTTTTGTGCAATAGGTTATCTTGTTTTAGTAAGTGGATAGAGGCAGATATTCAGCATTAGCTTCAGTATGCTGAATATATTAGTTACCTTATTTCACTGTGACATAGGACTTGTATGTTATTGAAACTTAGAGTCTTATAATACCACAAGCTGTGTCGTAAAATTATGTCTAAGGTATACCATGCCACAGTGATTTGACATTCAGCTAATTAGGCATGGAATATTATGTACCTTATATGTTCAGTGCATAAGGGCTTTGCAGTCTCCTATCTGAAAATTCTGCCCATGGTATGTAGATTATGTAAATAATTTGCTAAAAAGTTTGATGTTATGTGATCCTATCTCGCCTACATTCTGACTGATGGGTTCGGAGCCGATCCATGCCAAAGAAGTCTCTTATTGGCTGAGCTTACTATATCCCAGGATGCACCACTACCAGTCCCCCAGATCTCGTTTGCCGCTAACAAGTGAAGACGTGGTCTCGAGCTGGCTGAGCTAAGTAGTGATTATTTTCACTAACTTTCTGTCAGAAATCTCTTTATTCTTCAACAAAAAGCTGTTTTAACAGCTATTCTTGTGTTTAGAGTGCGTTTGGAGAAATTTACTTAGTAAATTCCTGTGTTGTGAGTGTTGACTAGGAGTACCTCTTGTGTGGAAAGGCCTTTCCCGGTCTTTTTTGTTGGTTGTTAGGTGACTTCTTTTCTGTTTAGGATTTCGGATCCTTCTATTGCTGATAGTTTCTCTTTCTTTTAAAAGAAGGAAGAAGCAGAGAAAATTTGTTTCTAATTACAGTGTTTGTACTGTGTTTTGACTTTAATTCACCAGAATGTCTCAAGTTCCTAGGCCTTCAGGCTTTAAAAAGTGCACCAAGTGCAACTTTAAAATGTCTATCACAGATGATCACTCTCTCTGTGTTTATTGTTTAGGTGCAAAACATTTGCAGGAGTCCTGCAGCGTGTGTCACGCTTTTTCCTCGAGGGTCCTCCAAGAGAGGAAAAATAAGCTCATATTAAAGGCATTATAAAACCCTCCTTTGAAGAAGCTTTAGCATCCTCTCCCTCTCCTGCTAAAGAAAAGGGCTCCGGCCAGTCCGTCGGATCCGACCGCCAAAAGACATAGGCAGGCCTCTCCAAGGACTCGGAGCCGAGGTCGGGGTCTGCCTCGATGCCACCAGTCTCGACTCCTCTGGCTTCGATGGCTGGGGCATCGTCATCTTCATCGGCTCCACTGGTTTCGGAGCCGATGAAGGTTGTCCGCCAGACACTTCCTCCAAGCCTCCTCGGCACCGATGGAAACTAGTTTGGGTATTCCTTCGGCCGATAGTCAGTCCCTAGCCCCTTGGGGCGTTGGAGAGGCCATCTCGAACCCGTTCAGTATC
Organism: Protopterus annectens; assembly: GCF_019279795.1. Classification (NCBI taxonomy): domain Eukaryota; kingdom Metazoa; phylum Chordata; order Ceratodontiformes; family Protopteridae; genus Protopterus; species Protopterus annectens. The sequence continues at coordinate 408,641,156 of NC_056745.1, forward strand.
CTCTAGGTCATCGAGGATGTCAGATTTGGACATAGACAGGGTGCTCCAAAGACTGTTCCAGTCCCCAGTCTTTCAAAATTGGTTTCGGCTCCGACCCAGTTGGCTCGAGCCGACAGCCCATGCCCATGCCATTGCCATTCCTCCTCCGACCGGGCTCCGTCGGAGCAGGTGCTGTCGGAGCCGGTAGAGATCTTAGGGTCGGCTCCGGGTCCGAGTTTGGTACGGACTTCTTCGGCTGGACCTGGGGGTGATGTTTGGGACCTATGTTGTCGGTTCCGAGCCTCCCTCTCGGTGCTTGGCTGCGGGACTTCCGTCTGCTGTCATGGCTCGGGACGGACACTCCCAGGATTCTGGGGTCCGGCTTTCAGAGCTATGAGGAGTGCCTTGGCCAAGTCTTCTTCGCCATCTCTCCGGCTTTACCGGCACCTTCCTGGGCGTGGAGACTGGGTCTTTGGCAGTTCCCCTGTCCTTAGGCAGCGGAGCCCCTGGGCCTGAGGTTACCCCACTGGGGTTCCCCTCCTCCTGAGGGTTCTTGAGTTGTCTTCAGAGGAGCCCCAAGGAAGAGATCGTGCAAGAGGAAGCACGTGGACTCCCCGAGTCTATTACATCGGACACTGATCTTGATGATGCGGAGGGGTCCCAGTCATCCTCGGATGATGTCTCATTTGCAGACATCTTAGAGATCCTCAAACAACGAGGCGGCTGGATATCCAAACCCCCTCTGCTGATGAGTCAGTGCTTCTCAAGGCCTTTGGGGCTCAGCCCTCCGCCTCCTGGGTGTCTCCACGAGCTCCTGGATTTAGTTTGTCGGAGGGCGGGGAACATCCAGATACCGTGGAACCAGTCCCTTCTCGTCCTAACAAATTTTTGTCTGCCCCACCCGAGATGGAGTTCCTCACTAACGGCGTGGCAGTAGATACCATGCTGGAGGCTTCTGCTACACAACAGGACGTCGCAGAGGCTTCATCGTCCGTCCATCCTCCTAATAAGGAGTCTAGGAGCATGGACCCTGACTTCAGCGGCCTTTACTTTAAGGTCCCTGAATTATTTGGCACATTTTACCAGGCTTCAGAGGGATCAGGTCAAGGAGCTGTCAGAATTCCTCTCGGGTAACCTACCTGAGCAGCTAGCCCAGTCGGTTAGCTCTCAGTTGGCTATCCATGCTTCAATTTCTAACTCGTCCATGAGGCTCATTTCATATGCGGCCGAAGGGGCGGTAGAGCGGCAGGCACAGGCGTGGCTCACGGAGACAAGCCTGGCTCGTTTGTGTCATTTGCGGAGGCCTTCAAGTCTTCCTCCTTCGCTCCCTTTGATGGGTCCTCTTTTTTGGACCTAAGGTTAAAGACACTCTTACCGCTGTGAGCAAGAAGGAAAAACTTTATCTGCCATAGGTGCACGTTATTCCACTCCCTTCGGCCTTATCCCAAGGCTAAAGGAGGAGGGAAGATGTGGTTCCGCAAATCACGTAAGTTTTTCCATCAACAGCAGGAAGATTCCCCTTCCAGAGGCAGAGGACGGGAAATTTTTCTGGGAGACGCCGTCCCAGAGGCGGCAGAGGGCCCGCAATTCTGGAGACCGCGAGTTCTTTCGTGGCTCTTCAGCCTCCCACACTTCATGAGGGATTGCCCGGCTGTGCTGCTCGAGCCAGTCGGGTGCCGTTGCCAAGCACCTAAAAGCCTGGGAGTCAATCACTCAGGACAGATGGGTGCTTGGATTATTGCCGGAGGTTACACCATTCCCTTCACACTCACCCCACCGTCCAAAAATCCCGGACCCACCACCCAGTCAAATTAAAGCTGCTAGAAAAGGAGTCATCCAGCGGTCCCCACAGACCAGATCGGATCCGAAATTACTCAAGGTTCTTTTAGTGCCAAAAGACAGGGGACCTGAGACCAATATTGGATCTCAGCAGACTAAACCAATCCGTCCACGAAATCCAAATTCGAATGGTCACGTTACAATCCATTCTCCCATTATTGGAGAAGGATGTTTGGATGTGCTCCATAGATCTCAAGGACGCCTATTATCACATACCGATACATCGGGCATCCAGGAAGTATCTGCGCTTCAGCCTGGGAGACAGTCATTTCCAATTTTGTGCTCTGCCCTTTGGTCTCACCACAGCCCCCAGGGTGTTCACCAAGTGTTTGGCAGTAGTAACTGCTCACCTGAGGAGTCTTGGATTCCAAGTGTTTCCCTATCTAGACGACTGGCTCCTGACTGCCACCACCAGTCATCTACTAATGGACAACCTCAAAGCCACCTTTTCCCTGGGTGCTACCCTGGGAATTACATTCAATTGGTCAAAGTCTGTCTTGCTGCCCTCTCAGCGCATAAGGTTCATAGGAGCAGAGATAGACTCAAAATTGATGCGTGTTTTTCTTCCTACCGAAAGGATCCAAACTTTACAAGGCCAAGTTCAAGCCCTGCTTTCAAGATCCAAAGCCCCAGCCAGGACGGTCCTGCAACTTTTAGGTTCAATGTCTGCCACGGTTCTACTAGTTCCTCTGGCAAGATTGCACATGAGGATTCTTCAGTGGCTATTATCGACTCAATAGTCCTTTCAGAATCTTCCCCTCAATCACCCCATTATGATTACAGAAACGTGCAAACAGGACCTCCGCTGGTGGCTTCACCCGTCCAATCTGAATCAGGGAAGACCTTTTGTTATCCCCCCGGTGGCCACCCTGACGACGGATGCCTCCCAGACAGGGTGGGGGCATTGTCTGGGCAGGTTAGTTCAGGGTTCCTGGCTTCCACTAAACCTTTCTCCACATCAATGTGTTGGAGATGAGGGCTGTACTTCTGTCCCTACAGGTCTCACAAGTTTCTCCCTCAAGGCATTATCGCTATCCACACAGACAACATGTCGGTGGTCTGGTATCTAAACAAACAAGGAGGGACCAGATCTTACCCCTTTGCAGAGAGGCCATGAGGGTGTGGGAATGGGCTGTAGCTACCAACCGCTTCTTGGTAGCGACCCACATTCCAGGAAATCAATATATTGGCAGACAGATTAAGCAGGACAATTCTCTCTCCTCACGAGTGGTCCCTGAGCGAAACAGTAGCAGCTCAGGTTTTCAGAAGATGGGGGTGCTGCGACCTGTTTGCAACACCACAAAACACAAAGTGCAAAGGTTCTTCTCCTTGACTCCACATCAGGGGAGGCAGCGGATGCTCTAGCACAACCTTGGCCAACAGGGCTACTTTATGCTTTTCCTCGGTTCCACTTCTCCCAAAGTCATTCAGAAAGCTTCTCAATTGGGGTCCACAATGATACTAATTACTGGCCTCGTCAGGTATGGTTCCCTACCTGAAGAAACATGTGGACGATCCTTGGTTTTGGATATAACCCGGATCTGCTAATTCATCAGTTGGGACAACACCAGTCCTTGAAGTTGACAGCTTGGTTCCTCCACTTCCGACTTTAGTCAGAAATCACACCTTAGACCGGAAGTTATTCACATTTTATCTTGACCCACAAACCCACCACTAAGAAATTGTACCTCAGTAAGTGGAAGAGGTTTGCTATCTGGGCTCAACTCAGGGGCTTAGACCCTATCACTGCCCCGATTCCAGAGGTTTTGAAATTTTTAACATCCTTGTTTAATCAAGGATCTTCAGTCTCTACTATTAAAGTCCAACTTGCAGCTATCTCTAAATTTCACGAATTCATGGATCCACCGTTGATGAGCAGCAGATTATGCAAAACTTTCATTAAAGGTGCGGGGCTGTTAAGACCCCCAGTTTTTCATCCTGCGCCTCCGTGGGATCTTGATTTGGTGCTTCGTGCCTTAACATCTTCCCCTTTCGAACCGGCTGCTACATGTGACTTAAAATATCTGTCTTGGAAAACTGCCTTCTTAGTGGCAATTACCTCTGCAAGAAGGGGCTTCAAGCCCTATCTATCAAACCACCGTACTTGATTTTTCACAAGGATAGAGTATCACTTAGGCCTAATCCATCTTTTGTCCCAAAGGTCTGTTCTAATCTCTGTCTCCAACAATCTCTATAGCTACCAGTTTTCTTTCCAAAATTCTCCAATGAAGCAGAAATCACTTTCCATAAATTGGATGTTCACAGGCAATTGCGCTTCTATCTAGACAGGACTCAGCAAATTCGTAAATCAGACCAGTTGTTTGTGTCCTTCTCAGACAATAAATTGGGTAAAACCATCACAAAGCTACTATCTCCAAATGGATTAGAGATTGTATAACTCAGGCTTATTCCTCTTGAATAAGCAACTTACAACATCTATCAAAGCTCACTCTACCAGAGCTATGGCTACTTCTATAGCTTTTCATTCCAAGCTCGCTATTTCTGAGATTTGTGCTACTTGGTCCAATCTTTCATTTCCCACTATAAATTGGATGTGGCATCTAAAGGGGCATCATTTGGTTCCACGGTACTCAGGAGTGTTTTCCAGTGAGCCACCCAGGATTCAGGTGCTAGGGGCGCTGTCCCATCAGTCAGAATGTAGGCGAGATAGGATCACATAACATCTTTTAGTTATGTACTCACCATAACTTCAGATGTTTGGGATCCATCTCACCCTCCTTCCCCGGCCTTGGAGATCAGAAGAGATTGAGCGGTTTTGAGTGCTACTGTTTTTATCTTGTTTCTTCTGACGATGTTATATAAGCAGTGCTTGCATGTGTGCATGTATGCGGACAAACTAGATCTGGGGGACTGGTAGTGGTGCATCCTGGGATATAGTAAGCTCAGCCAATAAGAGACTTCGCTCTTTGGCATAGGATCGGCTCCGAACCCATCAGTCAGAATGTAGGCGAGATGGATCCCAAACATCTGAAGTTATGGTGAGTACATAACTAAAAGTTTTTGCTGCAGACTAGGACATCATTTCCCATAGCTTGCTTTTCCCTTCTGTTGCAACTTATGTTGTGTACTGGAGGCATTGTGACTTCAGGGAATATTGCATGGGGAATTTATGGAAACAGTTGGGATCATGACTTCAACCTCTCAACTGTCCCTTTTTCAGAGATGTCCCTGATTTCGACTTCTGATTTTAACTCCGCCCCTCTTAATCCCTCCTAAAACTGCTGACTTTTGGAGAAAAGATGATGAATTGCACTTAATAAATAATGACAGTAATTAGAGTTATAGACTTTTGTTACTTCAGAAAAGGTGCATTAATTCACTTTCTCTTAGTCTGTCAATATTAATATTTTAAAAATGTCCCTGATTATTTCTGGATTTGCCGTGATTGATTGAGAGCTACGTCATGACTTCTTCTGCACCTGCAGATGTCATAGGATCATAGGAGGTTACTAGGCTATTGGCCCTAGGGCCTTTACAAGCCTAGCCATGTTTTACCCTTGTTTCCCTACTAGATTGTGAGAAATAGCCAATATTAGCATGCAAATTTAGGATCAGCACCAACTGCCCCTATCCAAGAGGGACATAGGTGAAACCCCTGGTGTGTATTTATAGTTTCCCATCCAATTGTCAAAGTTGCTCTTAAATAGGATCATTGAGGAGCTTTGTTTAACTTGAATTGGGAGTTTGTTCCAGAAGAGTGGCAGCCTCTGGGAGACATATATCTGTCTCTCCAGCAAGTCCTGTTTATGTTGCAGACTAGGTTAAGGTCTCTAGAGCGAGTGAGTCTTGTCCCATTAGATTTGCGGATGTGCAGCATTTCCATTAAGACAGGGTCCAAGGCTTCTCTGTAGGCCAGGCACAACTCGCATCTAAGCAGTCTGTGTGATGCAGAGTATAGTAGCAGTGCCTTCAGTCTGTTCCTGTAGGTCATGTGATAAAGGCCTTGAATTTTTCTTGGTGTGAAACCTCTGAGGTCTCTCCTGCTGCTGTAGGTGTTTGGTGAGGTACATACAGAAGTGTATGTTGTACTCTGTTAATGGTCTGAGGGAGGAGTGATTGCACCCAGTTTGCAGTCATTAGAAAACTTGGTAAGCCAAAGGCCAGCTATGTTCACCTGAACTTCTGAGAAGTTGATTCCAAACAGAAGTGGATCCAGCACAGATCTTGTGGAACACCACTAGTAACGGGTCTGCTGGTAGAGGTGGAATCCTCTACTTTGACTGTATGCATTCTGTCTGTGAGCCAGTTGGCTACCCATCTAATGACCTATGGGTTTATCCCTAGCTGGGTGAGTTTATTGATGATGCCTGGGTGGGGGCGAAGTCGAGATAGGCAGTATGCATTGTTTTGCCTTCATCCAAGGCTTTGGTGACATTTTCAAAGAAGTTCACCAGGTTTAACCAACATGATCTGCCTTTAACAAAACCAAATTGGACCGGGTCAAAAATTTGAAGGTCTCCTATATCCTTGTTGATTAGGTCCTTGATGATTCTTTCCATGACTTTACAGATAACAGTTGGTTAGGCTTATGGATCTTCTGGTAGGGCAAAGCCAGTACTTATACTGTGCTTGAAGAGAGAATCCAATGGTTTTGCCAGCTCCTGTTTTAGAACATTTAGTAAGCAGCCTGGGATGTTGTTCAGTCCCATAGAGGCTGTGTGTTTGGCCTTGGAGAGGGTGGTTAGGACTTGCTCATTGGAGATACTAGGTAGCGTACTGGTGACTTGTATGATTGGTGGGTACAGTGGAGTGAAGTTTTCACTGAACCTGTAGTAGCAGGTTGGCAATTTTCACATGTTCTGTATGAATGGTACCATCCACTAACTAGTTTGGCACAAATCTGAGGCTTCCCTTTTAAGATTTCAGATGTAGTTGTAGAATGCCTTGTGATTATCCTTAGCCAGGAATGCTAATTTGGTTTTGTAGTTGGCTTTGGAGGAGTTAACAAGATGTCTAATTTGCTTATTCAAGCTGTGAAGGGCGTCTTTCCTCTGAGACCTTTCCATCTTGTTCTTAGTCAGAAATTTTTTTCTCTTGTTGTATAACCTATTTATGCTGGATGTCCACCAGGGTGGTTTGTTTTTTCATGAGGATCCTGATTTAATCCGTTCAGGTACAGCTGAATCGATACACTTGTATAGATGTTTATACAAGGCATTTGTGTGGGGGGTTTGAAATTATTTGCCATAGCATAGGAGGCTACAGTTTGCTTTGGAGAAATTTTTAAAACTTTTTGTCAAGGGTGGGTGGGGGGTCAGTTGTGATTGTTACTTTGAAAGAAACAGATTTTGTGATCTGACCTTACCAAGGAGGGCAGAGATCTCCCATGTTGGTGAGCACTAGGTCAAGGATATTAGAGCCCCTTGTGGGGGTGCTGACTATCTATTCCAGAGCATTCATGCTAACAAAGTCCAGGGACCTTAGGGTGAGCGTGTTAGTTGTCGTATATTTTGTCCAGTTGATGGAGGGATAGTTGAGGTCACATATGAGTAGGGTGTTTGGCTGTATTGTAAGTGACTCAAGTATGTCCAGGTAGGCAGTGTGGTTTACCTGGTTCATGGTGAGGGACCTATAGCTAGCAATGATGTGGAAGGGGGGTCTTTCCTACAATTAGCGGGACTTGGAGTAGCTCTAGGGAGTCGTTTAACCAGACTTGAGGTGTATTTGTCTTTGAAGATGGATACACCTCCCCCTTTGTTTTTTTCGCGTTCATTTTGCACTCTGAATGTGTGCAAGGCATTGTGATACTGCACAGACATCTATGTCTTCCAAAGTAAGGAGTGCTTCTAGTGAGTCCAGTTTCTGATTTGGACTCCTAGCATTAAGCAGCTTAACCTTGAGTTTGTCTTGGTACATTGGGGAATTTTGTTCTTATGACATTGCCTAAAAAAGGCACTATGGGGGAGGAAATTACCTTAGCCAGCAACTGAAAGCCAAGAAGTGACCAGTGAAGACCATCCCTGGAAAAGCAGCGTGGTCTTGGGACCATCTCGTCCTATGCTGACAGATACTGGAACCCCCTGGATTGACATCAGAAGCGAAAGCAATTGTTAATCAATCATTTTTTGTATGTAGTCTGGCATCATCCTGTGTGAATGTAGAATGCTGCTTAGGGCTAGGGACATACCTGCCTGGGACACACAATCAGCGAGCTGCGTCATGTCTCTCTCTTAATATAGCTCGGTGAGTTATGTCTCAAGTCATTCACTCCAACGTGGACTATGACAGAGTCATAGTCATGTTGTTGAGACACTTGAGTGTGTGCCTGATTTGGCAGGTCCTGGCACCTGACAGGCAGTTGACAATGACCTTCTCCTTGCCCAGCCTGGAGATTGGGACATCTGTGTGTGTCTCACTATGGAGTTGCCTATGATGCCTGTCTATGACTGAGGTTAGATCCCTCACTGCTCCATTTGCCAATTCATTTGGATGCAGTGGTCACAGCCATGCTCGACACTAACCAACCAGCTATAAACAGACCAATCAATCGCACATAGGCTGACCTGTTTTGATCCTTATGTATCCTATATACTTTCCATACTGGCTGGCACTAGCTTAAAATCTGACATGGTCTCCTTAGGCTGTTTTTCATTCAATCCTTTGACTTCTCTCCTAAAGTGGTAGCTAGTCCATCCTTTAACTTTTACTATCAAAGTCAGTTTTGAGTAATCTCTGACCTTTTCCACTTAAACAAGTTTTTCTTCTGTCCACCATCATATCCACCTAGGTCAAGCTCCTTGTCGCAGCTTGTGACCAGCTACTCTGTATGCCAGGAGTTCCAGCTGTGGCGCATTGCTGAAGAACATGCTTAAAATTCTAAAACATTTGATTGCAGTTTCTATCTAGCAGAGATGAGCACTGCTCATCCGTTTCCTTCTCTGTGCAGGTTATTTCTCCTCCTTAACCCCATATGTATGCTTCCCCTTTGCATTCCAAGCTTACTGGACCACCACCATAGCATGACTGCAACATTACGTACCTACCTAAAGATAGCCACATGGTAGAAAAAGCAAAATCTAAAATCCTCCTTGGAAGATAGGAAATTACTTCTCAATCTCTGTTGTGAAAGGCCAGGAAGACTGTGTGCTTACCCTCCACCCCCTACTTTTGTTAGTGTATGTGGGTGGTGGTCTGCTACCACTGTTTAATGTTTGCTAACAGTTACCTGATAATTGGCTTACAGACCCTCACCAACCCCCACCCCTGGAACCTACTAGTGATCCTGCCTGGTCACACTGCATCTACAGAGCCCTTTTGAACATCTACTTAATCCATTATTAGCCCAAAATTGATACCAACTTACTACCAAGGGCTCTACTTAGATGCCAGACTGATGGCAAACTTTGCTTACTTTTTGATGCATCAGGGTTTCCCCACTGTAGTTGAGGACAAAACTCTTGAGAATCTTCCCATACCCTAACATTTTCCCTCTGGATGCTATATGACAGAAAGATAATGTTGGAAGAAATGGCCGCAACTGTGCATTTATTGCCAGTATGCATCCAGTTAAATAGAAATCATTCAGTTTTGTATAAAATGGCAAGCTCAGAGCCTAACCTAGCCTATGACCTGTCAACACAGACCACTACCACCTTTGCTTCTGACCTTTTTCCCCATAGACAGTGTTATAGACAATCCTTTGGTTTCTGTCTTGAACCAGTTGCCAACCCATCCTCTTAACTTTACCTCTTAAGCTATTTTCTCTTCCACTCTAAAACTTTTTCCACCAAAGTTTCTAACCTATGTTCTAATCTTTTTGTCCATGTTAGACTGAAGGGGGTGGCTTGTGGCCAGCTGTCTGTCTTCTTGAGGCTCCTAGATGCAGGTCATGCATAAAGAAGCTATCTAAGGTTCTAGCCATTTGGCTCATTTCTCCTGCCTTTCCAAGAAAGATATTATGTATGTCCCATCTCCTCTTCCTTATCTTGTCCACTTTCATCATGAGCCTGCCAAACTTCCATGTAGTAGCATTTCTCCAACCAGGAATGGGATACCAGTCTTTTAATCTCAGTACGAGAGGTGACTAGTGCACTGAGTCCTGAGGTCTGAGAGGCATGAAAGGCCCTAAATTCTAAGAAATGAGCTTTTCCTCAAAAAGGGAAGAAACATTTTTTTTATTTCAGTTCTGTGTATTTATTTTCAGTTGCATATGTAGTGGCCTATGTGGTGATACTACTCTTCTGCATTTTCAGTTCTGTGTATTTATTTTCAGTTGTATATATAGTGGCCTATGTGGTGATACTACTCTTCTGCATTTTCTATGTTTAGCCAGAAAAGTTATCTGTTTGCATTTCTAACTTGTTGTGGGGACCATAGTATTGTGCCTTAATTTACAGTTCTAGGAGAATTGTGGCTTACTGTAAAATCTGAGCCTTGTTTATACATTATATTGCACTTTTATCTCCATAACTAGAATTATACCAGATTTAACAGTAAATATATGCCTAGTCTGGTGCAGTAGGGCAGTATTGTAATTTGCTGCATGATTTATGCTTCTACAGCTGTTTATATTTCAGTTTTGCTGCTAAAGTCTTGTATTATACTTATTTACCTTCTTAAAGATGCATTCTAGTGCATTTCTCTTTGTTACATTGCTACTGTTTTCCCCTTTCTCGTGTCTGCTCCATCTCCCACTGATACATTAAGTACAGTTCTCCCTGGTGCTCCCTAATATTTGTAAACTAACTCGCCCAAGCCTATAACACCTTTTTTTTTTTTTTTTGTATACTTCCAGTTCATACCTATACCTCCTTGTGGCATCCACAACTTTTTTTTGTGTCTGGCTTCTTTAACTAAGACTTGCCAGCTAATGTTGTTTGTCTTTCGGCTTTTTCCCGGTAAGGGGTCGCCACAGCAGAACTCCCGTCCGCTAATGATTGGCAGTAGATTTTTTACGAAATGCCGAGATGCCAGCTCGACGCCCAACCTTCAACGAAGGCACGCCCATTTACGCACGCATGTCTTTCGAATGCTACCCAACTGCGGGGAGGACATGCAGACTCCACACAGAAGGCACTCCCAAGCCACGCCAAGAATCAAACGGGAGAACCTCTTGCTGTGAGGTAACAATGCTACCTCCATACCACCGCGGCTATAGACTTGCCAGCTAATAATAAGCAGTATTAGAAAGGGCAAGGAGTTACTAACAAAGTGACTCTGATTATTAGTATAGGATGTCCAGCAGTGGAGAAATTATTTGCCACTTACTCATATTTATGTTCAAATTTTCATAACTGAGAGACCTACATTTTATTGAGGTGTATAGTGTAAAACACCAATGTGGGAGTTGGGACAATTCACTGACAATGCTGACTTATATCACTCTGTACTGGAAATATTGCTAGTAGTCTAATTATGAAAAATATATGCATGTTTCCATAACGCATCAAAAAACAAGTGGCTCGCTTACAAGCAGTTGCATGACATTTGTGAAACCTTAGATGTTGCTGAAAAAAACTGTCTGATATTTATGCTGTTAAGTTGCACACTTTGAGAGATATCAAGTATTTGTATTGAGAGTTATTTAAGTATAGGCTTTCATTTTTCTGTAAATATCCAAATAAACGTGCACTCGTAAGAGAATTTCTTGTCTTGCGAAAGCTTATGTCTGGTTAACAAAGATGTTCTAAGAATATATGTGTAGGGTGTATAGTTTCCAAGATTGGAAAATGTGTTTGTGCAGGTTTAGAAAAAAATATAATTTGGGGTTTGTGTGCATTATAATTTATTGCAGTATTTATGGAAACAATGTGAATGCACTGACTGTTATTACTGAAATGAGTACTTCTTACTGATAACATTGCTATATCTACAGTTTTAATGGCCTTTGTTGTTCACAAGATATTTACATTTGTTTTTCTGATGCTTTTAAAGGTTATTTTTCAGAAAATGCTGTGGAATGCAAGGTGTCTAAGCTATTAGAGGTGTGGCATTCCATACCACATAGGTGTTAAAGTTTTTCCTCTGCCCCACTGTAAAAAAAAAAAAAAAAATTAAAGTTTCTGAAATTCTGACCTACCTGGAGTCATTGACCTGTAGCTAGAGTCACAGTTAGGAGTTGGGACTGTGACTTGCAACAGGTTCTGAAGTCGCGGAGCTTCACTATTGGCTTTATTTGATTGGATCCCATTCTAACTAGTCTGTTATAACTGTCACAGAGCAAATCCCACCCATGGTCTTTTATTCAAAACTACAAGACGCATGGAAAGGCCTAAACTGTGAGAAGAGGAATTAACGTATGAAGTTTTGGACTGTTTATTACTGATGCTTAATATTGTAACATTCAAGTGTTTCTTGTTTTTGTAAAATATGAAGAAAAAAAAAAGTGAAGTCAGTCCTCTACCTCTACCTTTTATGCTGGGGGCAGCTATCTCCTCGTATCTCTGTTGTGGTTTTTTGTACTGGTTTGTCCTGTGATACACAGGGTTCCTGGATGTGAGGTGGATTTACCAGAGCCATTGGTGATTGTTGTCCTCTTATATTGCATATGGGAGGACCTTCATAGACCTAGGCAGTTACAGAACTAGGAACTCTGATGATCAGTGGTAAGGACACATGGAACCTCCAAGACCTGGACTAGTCTCAGTTTACATTTGTGAAAGGCAGCTCATGCTTACTCAGTCTAGTAGATTTCTTTTGAAAATGTCACCAAAACAATGGATAAAGGTAAAACGGTACACGTCACATACATGACCTGGCCATGGCTTTTGATGCAATCGCCTACCCGGGCATAGTAGAAAAACAAAATAAACTGGGGATATACTTGTATATCACCTGATATATAAGCGGGTGACTCACAGATTGGACTCAGGACATCAAAATATGGGAACCTACCTCTACACAGAGACCAGTCAGCAGTGCATTCCCCCCTGAGTTTAGTGCTGGGACTTCTCCTGTTTCTCTGAAGAAAAAAAAAATACTTGAAATGCCGAGTGCCAACATGCCAAAATGAAACTGCAGAGAAAAGTGAATCTCAAACATCACTCTTCTCCTTTTAAACTCCTTTTTTTGCAGGGGTGCACCCCATGTGGGGGTGAGGCAGGTTACCCCTGAACTTTTGACTCCGAGATCACCATACCTCAAAGAAAAAGGAATGCTACGAGAAATGGCCATCTCGGCCTTTGTATATGAAAGTCTGTTTTTTTTTTTCCATATTACATGACTGCCTATAGAAAGTCCCAACATTTCAAATGGTTACCATACCAAAGGGGTATGGCTAAGTCTGCATATGACTGCAAGTTAGGAGCAGTTATAAAATCACCAAATGAATTCACTATCCTGCAGGAAGGTTTGTCCCAAACAAGTGCCAGAATTGTGCATAGAAACTAAATGCCAAAAAATGCATTGTCCTTACCCCAGGGAACTACCACATTGACAATACAACCCTGAGAAGTTCCCCTTTTGTTTAGGATTTGGGAATGTATGTGGCCAGTGATCTAAATTTTGACCAACATGTGGCCACTTTCATAAGAAAGACCATCTGTATAATGCAACTTGTAAGCAAAGTGATTGCAGCTAGATCTAGAGATGTCATTGTTCCCCTTTACTCAGGCTCATTAGGCCAGTCATTGAATATAATGCCACCTTGGCATGTATCTGTCCACATGCAAGAACTGGAACACCCACACTGTGTTACCTTATTAAAAAGATACAAGGCTTAAACAATTTGTACTATTTGGACCGACTCAAAGCCCTACCACTATAATCTGTGTCCTACAGACTGCTAAGAGGTGGCCTGTGTCTGGCATACAAGGCATCCTCTAACCCAGTACTGATAGATGTACTGCACAGCAGCAAGTCAGATGGCATATGGATCCGAACCTCTTCTGCAAAATGGACAGAATAATTTGCAGGGATCTGTATATTTTGCAGAGGATACCACTGCTCTGGAACAGATTATTTGGTCATGTAAAGCAAAGTTCATATCTGTCCATATTCAGGTGCACCTTGGATCTATGGCTGGTAATAAGAAATTTGCTCCAGGACTGCCCCTATACTGTTGGATAGAGGGAACTCCTAAATGCTTTAACCCATGCATGGTCCCCCTCAAATTATCTATGGTATGACTCCGTTATTCTCCCCAGGGGTAATATACCATTATCGACCTTGGGATGGGTAAAGCCAAGCTAACATCAAATGAGATAGGTTAATCCATGCACAAAAAGGGAAATTGTCAAGGCTTAAAATGGCCTCTAGGGGCATCCAGCCTAGCATGCATCTCTGAACCTGTGGCTTTTTTTTTTTTGGATCTAGTGTTTTTAGATGCCGTCTTGTTCGTGTTATACAGGTTCATAGGCAAGTACTTGGTTAGCTCCCCTTGCGGGCCATTTTAAGCCTAGCCAGTTTCCCTTTTTGTCCTCAAAATAACCTATCCCATTTGGTTACAGATTGGCCTTAGCTGTTCCATGGTCAATAATTGTATATTACCCCTAAAGAGAATAACTGGGATCATATTATAGATAAGAGGATTCCTGCATGGGCTAAAGCATTTAGGAGTTGCATCTAACCGTTAGTAGTACAGGGGTCAGTCCTGAGGTAAATTATCTGTTTTCTATCCATAGATCTAAGCTGCATTTGAAAATTGGCAGTGATTAACTTTGGTTTATGTGGATGGGAAGTCTGTTCCACTGCAGCGGTATCCTCTTTGAGATGCACCTGTACATTCTGGTGTTGCAGAAGAGGTTTGTTTTATTTTATTTATATTTGTTTACTGGGAAATTCAGACTGGACGCAGGTCCTTTTTCAGCGGATGCCCAGGGAGAAAAGCTCCACATCATGTACATGATAAATAGAGATACAAAGTTGCAGCAATAGTAAACAACATTACAGGTTGTTGGCTTTAATACAATAACAAGATATTGATTATCAACAGTATATACAGTAAATGTTGCAAGTTAAGCTAGTTTCTTGTTTATAATATTGGCAACAAAATTAGACCCTTAAACTGAGTGTTTCTGATGCCAGTTGATGTGCAGCAAATCCATCAGTAATGAGTCTGCCAGATGTAGATCACCTCTTACCAGTCTGTAGGATACCGAGTATAGTGACAGAGCTTTGAGTCAGTCCATGTAGGACATGTTTAGACCTTGTATCCTTTTAGTAAGGTATCTCTGTGGGCATTCCAGTTGTTGCATATGTCTGGACAAATGCATGCCCAAAGGGGGCATTGTATTCCGTGATTGGCCTAATGAAGGCTGAATAAAGAGGGACAATGACATTCCTAGATGTAGAGACAATCCCTTTATTTATAAGCTGAGCAATCTGGGACTTTCTTACAACAATAGACGCATGTTGGTCAAATTGTAGGCCACTGTCCATGTAAGTTCCCAAATTCCAAACAACTGGGTGAACTCTGTTAGGGGCATATTGTATATGTAGTAGTTTCCTGGGGTAGTGCCTTCTGTGGAAAGTTGGGCACTGGGCTGTCAACTCGACACCGTAAAACTCCACTGCCAGTCATGAGCGGACAGGTGATCCGCTGTGGCGACCCCTAACCAGGAAAAGCCGAAAGAAGAAGTAGTAGTAGTAGTAGTAATTTCCTGGGGTAGATGACTTCACAAAGGATGCGGTCATGCATTTTATATGGTATATATGTTGTCACTTGGAGGCATTATTTAATTGAAGGAGCTGGAGTACCATTGTTATGCTGATAATACACAGCTGTAGTCTTGTTTCCTCTGGAGTCTATGTGGGTAGCTAAGGACTTGGTTGGTCAGTAATTGAAGTTCAACATGTACAAGATGATAGCTGTGGGACTACATGCCTTTCTTAGAAATTTGCCAATAGCAGTCTAGTTTCCCAACATCCTTTCTAATTGAAGACAAGGTGTGGTATTCGAGGGTGGTCTTTGACAACAAACGGACTCTGAAGGACCACATCTTAGCTGTTGTCATATCTGGCTGTTTCCATTTTGGGAATATTGGTCTTTCAAAAAGCCTATCCCAGCTTCTGTTCTTCCTGCTGCTTTTCATGCCAACTGTAGCTGGTACTACAGATATAAAACATACTAGCTATAAGGTTTATTGTTCTGACATTCTTAGACTGTGACTTGTTTTCCCACCTGTAGGACCTCTTTTAATTGTTAATGAAACTATCTCTGTGCCCTAGCTCCCAGGGGCTGCTAGCTGTTTTAGTGAATAATGATGATAATGAAGCCAGGCTTGATCACCTTTTCCAAGCCTGTACCTTTTTTAACTAACATGTTTAACCTTGTTGATTGCTTTATTCTTGTATGTTGTAATAAATAATAAAATTAATCTTCATGTTACTGTTAGTTAAACTTCCTCTGACTATATCCTTGTATAATAAATAATTAAGTGCTTTCTGATGTTTCTGTTTTTTCCTCTCTCTCTCTCTTTTTTTTTCTTTTTCCGGCCTCTACTGAAAAAATATAATATATAGCCAGACTCAGTCCGTCAACAAAATGTAAAATAAAATAAAATAAAATAAATAAAGTGATATGCCTCCATTCTTTTGGGGTTTAGCCATTTGAATATAGAGGATCCTTACTGAAACTTGTTAACTGATGGGCTGAGAGGATCTGGGTATAATCAAATATTATTAATCTAATGGTATTTGACTAGCTTGGCCCTGTGCTGACCGCTGCCTTGTTTTTTCTCATTTTGTTGATCTTTATCACATTGCTATAGTTCAATTAAAGTACATGCTTACTTTTAATATTCAGCAATGCTTGTTTCAAACTGTTGCAGTCCACTACTGTATCTCCTTGATAAGAGAATAAACTGGAGGAAGTTTCATGGTCAGGTGGATTGCTCTGCTGACTACACACCTTTGTGAGATACAGGTGTAACTTCTTCACTTGGAGTGTTGCATTTGTATTATTAGTGTACTCACTATTACAAGGCCAAGGATCCTCATGCACTTTCTGGCTTAAAGCTTGATGTGGAGAATTGTATATTGAAAGCATAACTTTTCTGAATTATGAATCACAATATACCACGTACTGTACTATAGGTTCATAGGTAGGTACTAGGCTATCTGCCCGAGGGCATTTATAAGCCTAGCCAGAGTGTGTCGGCTTTCGCCACCCCATTGATTAATTAACTGAGCCTCTGTCAAGCAGAGCCAATGAAGTGATCCCAGGGGTGTATTTTCTGTTACCCATCCACTCGTCAAGGCTTCTCTTGAAGAGTGTTTGTGAGAGGCTCTACCTAATGTAGTTAGGAATTTTGTTCCAAAGCATGGGGGAGTCTCTGTGACAGGAATCTATCCCTCCAGCATGTTCTATTTATTGTTGTGGTGAGGTTTAACTCACTAGAGCGAGTGGCTCGCAGTGACTTGGATTTCTTTAGGTGGAGCATGTCCATCAATTCTGAGTTGGACATGGCTTTGTAAGTCGGGCAGAGATCACCTCTGAGTAAGTGATATGCCACTGAGTACAGCCGGAGTTTTTTCAGTTGGGCTGCGTAGGACATATGTTTGAGGCCAGTAATCCTGTTGGTGAGGTGCTTTTGTGGTCTTTCCAGCTGTTGGAAGTGTCTTGTAAGGTACATCCCAAATGGGGCATTGTACTCTATGATGGGTCTGATGAGTGAGTAGAGGGGCACTATATAACCTCTATTTCTAGATACGAACCCCTTCGTAATTAGGTTCATAGGTTCATACTAGGCTATCTGCCCGAGGGCATTTACAAGCCTAGCCCATAGTTTTGTGGCTTACGCCACCCCTTTAGTATGGGGAACTATACCCATTATTTTGCTGTGCCTCTGTCGAGCAGTGACACTGAGGTAATCCCTGGGGTATATCTGCGATCTGACCCTGGTAAGGCTATGGAGCGCATCATCCTGGAACTCACCAGATCAGGTCTGATGAAGTTAACACTTGTTTAATGAAAGCGCTCACATTTTATTTGTTTTTCTTGTGGATTTTATCATTAAATACACCTTTGGTTTATCATCACCGCAGTGATTTGTGCCTGTCAAACTCTGCCTACCAGCATTTTTATTTATTTAGTTTGTTTTGCTGCTTGTGTGATCTTCTCTGATTAGATGGGCCATATAGAAGGATTTCCTAACTACTTTGGCAATGTGATTGTCAAAGGAGAGATTAGAGATTACTATCTGCCTGGGTCCCCAGATCTCTTATTACCTCTTCTGTATTAAGGGGGCTGCTGCCTGTGTGGTAATTCGTGGGTGTTTTGTTTTTCCCCAAACGGGTTGACTATATGCATTTTTGGCATTTAAAAAAACACAAGCAGCAAAACAAACTAAATAAATAAAAATGCTGGTAGGCAGAGTTTGACCGGCACAAATCACTGAGGTGATGATAAACCAAAGGTGTATTTAATGATAAAATCCACAAGAAAAACAAATAAAATGTGAGCGCTTTCATTAAACAAGTGTTGACTTCATCAGACCTGATCTGGTGAGTTCCATGATGATGCGCTCCATAGCCTTACCAGGGTCAGTTGTGGCCCCTCCTTTGTGGAGTGGAATAACCATTGCTCTGCGCCATTCTATGGGCATGTAGCCTGTGGAGAGTCTGAGGTTGAACAGTGTGTTTAGGTGGGGGGTTAGTTCGTTCTGTAGTTCGTGCAAGACGCAGCCTGGGACACCATCTGGCCCCATTGATGCTGTGTTTTTGGCTTTTGAAAGGGCTGTTTTGACCTGTGCTTCTGTGATTTCTGGGACACTAAACTTTTCCAGTATTGTTGTGGGCCCTTTTGAAGGTGAGAGGGAGGTGAAGTTTGCACTGAATCTATCTGCCAGGATGTTGGCAATATCAGTAGGTTCAGTATATTTTGTGCTATTTTGCACTAGCTCAGAGCATATTTACGAGTTGCCACTTAGATTCTTGACATAGCTAAAGAAGGCTTTGTGGTTATCTTTCAAATACTTGGCTATTTTTCTTTTGAAGTTAGCCTTGGATGATTTTATGAGGGACCTTAGTTTCTTACTGATACTGATCAGGGATGTCTTTCCTTCTTGGGATTTGCTTTTTTTTTTCTGTACTAGTTTCCTCCTTCTGTTGTATAACCTGTTTATGGCAGGGGTCCACCAGACTGGTTTCCTTCTGTTAGGGGAGTGAGTCTTGGTTTTGCTAGGGATGGCACGATCCATGTATCCTTGTAGGTGCTCATAGAGTGCAATTGTAAAGGATTCTGCATCTTGGGCAGTGTTATCCTTTAGCTGGGGCTGTGAAACTTACCACCTCTGCCTTAAGTAAGGTGAAGTTTGCTTTAGAAAAGTTTTTCACCGTGGTTTCCTTGGTTGGGGGTGGTGGTGGGGTGTGGACATCCTGTGTGATTAGTTAGTTTATGGTCTGATCTGACCAGTTACTGGTTGACCTCTGGTACGGAACACCTGTCGCCCATGTTGGTGATGACCAGGTCCAATATGTTGTGGCCTCTGGCAGGTGAGTTTACCAGCTGATCTAGGGCATTTGAGTTGATAAATTCCAGAAAGCGCTGAGCCTGGGAGTTTGTACTCAAGTAGTTTTCCCAGTTAATGGTAGGGTAATTGAAATCGCCCAATATCAGGGTGTTAGGTAGGACCTTCATATTTTCCAGTGTCTCCAGAAAGGCGGAGTGGTGGTCCTGAGTCATGGAGGGTGATCTGTAGCAGGCCACAATTTGCACTGCAGATTTGCCAGATATTAGTTGTACATGGATGATCTCAGAGGTATCCTGCTGCGCCACTAACCTCGGGGTGTGGGTATCCTTGATGAATATGGATACACTCCCTCCTTTTGTGTTTCGGTCCGTGTTCTGTGGCCGAAATGTGTGGTATGGGTTGTAGCCCAGTAGTGCTGGAGTGCTCTCTGGAGCCTTGAACCACTTTTCAGTTACTGCACAGATGTCAAAGTTCTCCATACTTAGGAGTGCTTCGAGCACATGCATTTTGAGATTTAAACTCCTGGCATCGAGTAGCATAACCCTCGTTTTTTTTACTTGTGCTGTTTACGATGGTGGGTTTGAATTTTGAGCCTTGCCTAAAAAAGGCACTATGGGGGCAGCAAGAGCCTTGGCCAGTATTCGAAAGCCAAGGGGTGACGGGTGCAAGCTGTCTCTTGTGAAGCAATGCGGCTTGTCAAGCATGTCATCCCAGGCTGATCCCCTTTGAATGACACCAGAAGCTTAGCCAGTTGTTGAAATTGATCATTTTTTCTTTATACTGAGGTATCATTCTTGGTGAGGGCAGGATGCTACTCGGAGTCAGGGTCATACCCGCCTAGGCTACATGATCAGAGAGCTCTTCCAGGTCTCTTTTCATGTAGTCCAGGGAGGTACGTCTCTGGTCAGTCATGCCAACATGAACAATGACAGTCATATTTGTACTTGTTCTGGAGTGACCTGAGTGCTTGTGTTATGTGGCGGATTCTGGCTCCCGATAAGCAGCTAACAGTAACCTTCTCCTTGTCCAGCCTAGTGAGTGGGGCGTCAGTGTGCCTGACTATTGAGTCACCTATTACTAGTTTGTTAGGTATGTTATTTCGCCTTAAGGGCTGTGATTGTGCTGCACATTGATTTTTGTGTTTTATGTGTTGTCTGGTTTGTGACGGGAGGTGCAGGTTTTGTGGGTGTCTGCTTTGGAGCTCTCTGATGCTTTGCAGGTTTTTATTTAGAGCCTCCCACGTATGATTTTGTGTATTTGTGAATTTTTTGCCAGTGCTGGTTTAGTAGGTCTATGTGAGGCTGGAGGTGTGGTGCAAGTGTTAACCTTCTCCTCATGACTGTTCCAGTCTTGGGTGAAGAGACCTTGGCCTCCAATTTGGCTGTATAATTGCATCTCTCGCATAAGTTAGTGTTTTGTGGTATGAGGAGAGGGCTGTCTCTGTAGAAGAGGCAGTTGTAACATTGCCTCAGGATACCCAGATTCACCAGCTGGACTGGAGAGTACACCTGAAATTGCCCTTTGGTCATGCCTGAATAGTAGGGTGAGCTGCTTAGTCGCTTGGCTGGTGAGGGATGGATAAAGAGCCTTTCCCGGCTGAGCAGTCAAGTGTTGGGGTGTATTAGTGCTCGTTGGGTCTGAGCAAGTGCTGGACTGTAGGATGTTATACTGAATGGACTAGAGGTAGGTGCATTGGGCATATTTTCCTTACAGTTACTAACTGTAATAAGCTGCATATTGAAAGACTGTACTGGTTAAATTGTATGTATACAGATATGCATATAAACCTGTAAGTACAGTTCATCTGCTGGGAGAATCCACTTTTGTTAGTAATTGGATAGTTTTGACAGTCTCTTTCTGTTAAATGCTTTCTTGATTGTGTTTTTTTTAATATGGTCTTTCTCTCTGTGAACTATCCAGTGAAGATCTTCTCGTACTGATTTTTTTTGCTTGACGCACTTTTTTCCCCCAAGATGTCTCACTGTTCTTTGAATCCTTTTGATGCTTTATAGATTTCCACTTTGGATTCTTAATGGGACTCCCTGGTTCTCCCCGTAACTTTTCCTGAATGGTTCTCCTGGGATTTTTTTTTTTTTATCTGAACAAGTCTTCAAGCTGTTGCTAGTACAACTTCTTTATGTAGAATAAGAACCTCCTCCTGGTACAATTCCTAAATCACATTGAAACGTTTAATGCAACATGCAGACGAACAAGAGAACCCAAGTTACAGAATGTGTATACAGATATTTTTTAGGAACATCCTTGAGACAATTGTAACTGTCTCCTTTTAGTTTGGTTACAATTCAGACTGCTGTTGATTTACAAACTATAGTCCCAAGAGCATTCTTCATGCTCCACTGCAAGACTACAATGATGAGGAAGAGAGAGCATTTAGACAACAACTGCTGCCCTGACAGACAGAAAAAAAATGACTTGATTTTCATAAATGGGGACCAACTTCTCATATTCGTATGGAAAGATCAGGATATGAGAGTTGCCTGGAGTTGCATGCTTGGGGAAACAGGAATAGCAAAGGAGAGGCCAGTCTGGACTTCTGTTTGGCAATTGGCTTAATGGTAGCCAACACTTCACCAAGAGAAATGGTGACAATATGGAATACAAGAGTGTTCAGCATGCAACTCGGACTTCTACTAAGGAAAGGGCACTGAGGTGAAATCAGAGAGTGGTGCTAGCAACTGAAAGACCTCAAGGACAGACAGAAGCTGTACTTCAGATGCTTCAGAATGAAGAAAAGCTCACAGAAGCTGTACTGCTGCCAGCATAGCCTGTGATGAAAGCAGAGGGACAACCCTCACTAGAAGAAGTGAAGAATGCACCAAGAAATATTAGGTCAGGAAAAGTGCAAGTCACAGATGAAACCACAGCCGATTTGATCAATGTGTTGGGTGCATTAGGAGAGAAACTACTCCTAAAGGTACTCATTGTAATATGGATAGAGAAAGAAGCATGTCTTGTTTAACTGGGAAGTAATCATTCTAGTGCCAGTGTACAAGAGCAAAGGCAATATTAACAACTTGGGGAAAGTACAGGAGTAGCAGACTCCTTTCACAGTATGCAAAAAAGTGCTGGAGAGGTGTGATTGATAAACACGTATGTAGGGTAGCAGAAAGGAAGATGGATATGAGCAGTTCAGCTTCAGATCAGGATGCAGTACAATTGCCACAATATTTGAAGTGAGTTAGACAGTAGAGAAGAAGCTGGAGATGAAGTGTCTGGTCATTTCTAGGCTTGAGGAACAGGTCTGACAAGATCCCAAGAAAGCTGATCTGTGCAGTCGTGTAATGGCCTAAAGTGTTGGAAACATGGGCAGAATTAGCACAGGCTATGTATAAGGGCTCTGTGATGGAAGTACAAACTGTTCAGACTCGCACAGGGGTTTCCACTGTGAATGGACATACGTCAGGACTCTCTCTAGTTGGAAGCATGCCCCGCACCCCCACTCACAGGCCTTGTACTACTCAAGGATAATCATGCAATAATGCCCACCATTGTGTGTTATTGTGGAAATCACATCCACGGCAATAACATGTACACACACACACTGGAGGGCATTATTGCACTTAGAGAATGGGCTGTCTGTAAATGTGTTGTTTTACTTATTTTTATTAGTATGCCATGGTGGTACGGCGGTAGCGTTGTTAGCTCGCAGCAAGAGGTTCTCCCGTTTGATTCTCGGCTTGGCTTGGGAGTGCCTTCTGTGTGGAGTCTGCATGTCCTCCCCGTGGTTGGGTAGCATTCGAAAGACATGTGTGCGTAAATGGGTGTGCCTTTGTTGAAGGTTGGGCGTCAAGCTGGCACCCCGGCATTTTGTAAAAATCTACTGCCAATCATTAGCGGACCGGAGTTCCGCTGTGGTGACCCCTTACCGGGAAAAAGTCGAAAGACAAACAGCAACAACTTACTTGTTTTTTTTTTACTGTATTATTTTTATATATATATTTTCGATGTAAAATAGTTCCTTTGCTTATGATTTAAAGTTGCTGTAATACGTGCAAATGATGATGAAGGAAGCATTTTACATCCAAAATATATCAATTAAATATATTTAGGTGTTTACTTTTTTTGGTCCCTTACTTCTAAATGTGGCTTGTTGACTGTGATTGGGGACTGAAGTCACTAAATTATGACATGTATTTGACTTTCAGGCTTTATTTCCTTCAGAAAGTTCATGTTAACACAAATCCTGTTATTTAAGCTACTTTGTAATTTTAAAAGAACAATATTTAAAATCTGTAACTAATTGTTTTCCAAATATTTGTTTTTACTATTTTCCAAAAATAAATGTATTTTTATAACATTGAAATATATGCACACAATATATACAGGTTAACAACAAATAGACTCGTCAAACACAAATCAAACTATTTCAAGGTGTCTAGAATAAACGTACGATCTTCATTTTTACATTCATGATTCATTTCATAAATTGCTACAGTCATTACTCTTCAGTGTATCAGTCATTTTTTTCTTGTGCATTGTATAGTGAAGTAGTTCTTTGAGTTCTTTTTCTGATGATGACCATTTCCACGTGCGACACATTCAACATGATTCCGTATCCTTTGTAGGATAAGTCTCACTTTTACAGTTTGTTATGGTCTTTCTTGCAATGGCCAGTAGAGTCCATTGAAGTGAAAACTTTGCTCTTGTAACACAATTAGGTATAATAACATTAAACAGGATCAACAATATAGACAGTTTGAATTTATCATTAAAAACTATTTGTAAAAAAAAAAATAACTAACTTTATCCCGGTGTGATTTGAGCAGTTGGCAGTCATAGAACATATACTGCCAGTCTGCTTTCAGTTTTAATTTACATCTTCAACAGCCAATACCTTGTTTGAACATTAATTCCATTTTATGAGGTGTTATGTAAAATCTATGTATAAACTTCCACGTAGAAAGCTTCCACTGTAATGAAAGAGATGTTTGTTTTTGATAGGAAATTTTTTTTTTTTTTATCACCGTGATTTGGGAATTGATTGTTTTTATAGTAATCCCATAGATTTTCTTTATAGTATGTTTTCATTTTTTTTTTATTTATTTTATAAATGCATAAGTGGCATTTTACAGCAATAGCTTGGTTTTATTTTGAAGACCATGTGTTCTAGAAATTTAGGAACACTTTGTCTAACTGTTAACTGCATTGTCTCCAGTCTGTTTGTTTATACAGGACATAAAGCAATATATTTTAATCAGCCACAAATTCTCTAAATTAAATTTGGTACTTGCGTATTATTGCAGCCAGATTTTCGCGGTTGCAAAATGCGCATACTTCAGTAGAAACAAGGCCATGAAACACTGTAAGGTGGTATTCAGAGTCTATATTGTGAAATAATCCGAACATTGCAGAAAACCCTCTTCCTGTTTTTTGCGTGCATCACACACGCACACTTGAATTGTCATGCCTGCTGTTAGTCTGACGAACAGATTCTTTTCACTGTGTGGAAGGAATCCTTCAGAGAAGGCAAACACAGCACTGATAGTTTTGCCCACCTTCATTTTTTGACAATTTGTAAATACAAGAATGGTTAAAAGTAAGTGTAGCTAAATCAATTTCACAGTGTCTGTGTTCTTCTTCTCTGAATAACTATTCCAAACGATCGCACCCATGCATAGCTGGTTTTAGGCACCAGCAAACCCTCCGGTCACTGGGGGGCCCCCCTGTTCCTTGTTATCTTATCCTGATATTTTGTCACATCTGTAAAACCAACAAAAGCTAGTACAGCAGTCTTGTGTACTTAATAAACTGAGGGTAATCACTCTTATTTATATCTCCTTTAAAATTCGAAGATATTTCTGGTTGTAGTAATGGTGTTTTGTCAAGTAACAGGCATCAGAATGCCATTAAATATTTTACTACTGACATAGTGCTCCTGGACATTTTCTCCACTAAAACTAACTGCGTAGCCAGCTTTTAGTCCCTGCAAAACCATGGCTGCAGGGGGCCCCCTTAATCATATTTGCCTGTGTGGGGGGGCCCCACAAAAGCTGCTGCTGATTGGGGAAAATGAGGAATGAAAAATGCATTAATTTCCTAATTATGCTCTTTAACATGAACAGGGCTGTGATATGACCCTGTTAGGATGAAGATGATAATGAACATGAACAATATAAGCACTAGAGGGATCAGCAGCCCAGAGTGACTTACCTCAGTGCAAACTTTGGATTTTAAGAAGAGCTGATACTTCCGATCATCAGGGATAGTTTCTCTTTCAGGTAGTTTTATAACGAATACCAGAGCACCAGATACTATAACTCAATTTCTTTGCTTAAGATTTCAGTACAATCCCAAAAATAAATATGTTTAAATGTTTCTCTAATTCACTTAAAAAGTTACTAGAATAACATATTTTGCATCAACATCTATTTTTGGACAATAAGTATAAAACTCTGATGTCTGGATTGATTGACTGTAATCCTGAATGACTTACAAGCAAATTTTTACGAAGGATAAAGCAAAAGTATGAACAAAATCAGGGAAGGTCTGTGAAAGTAGGGGCAGTGACAAGTATGCATTACTCCTCGATGAAATAAATCTTACTGCTTCTGCTGTTTGACGACTGCTAAACAGCAGTGACTAATCTGGTGTGGCAGTACCAGTGTTGCACAAGGCATTGTTGTTTGCTTAAATAAGTACATAACTAGTACTGCTGTGGCTTATGCATGTTTGTGTGTGTAAAAAAACACGGATTTTTATCTGTGCATGCACCCAATAATGCCAGGACACAGACCATTATTCTTCTGTGTATCAGTAAAAAATGTACCTAACAAGTAATTATATTTCGAAAGTAAGACAACATATATCACAGAACATTCAGATACTTAGATATTCTTGGAGTCTGGTTGCCCCCACTCACCAGACTGTCTAAATGGATAATGGGGACTCCCTTTATCATCCTTGACTCTGTGGGCCCCCCCACCAAAGCTGTTGCTTGTTGGAGAAAAATGTAACAATTTTCTGAATACACTGTTTAACCTGAATGGTGCTGAGATATGACCCTTTTAGGATAAAGCTAATAATAGCCTCTGTTTACAACCACACTCATTCTAAAACCAGCCCTGCTCAAATGTGTGTGTGTACATAAAGCTGCTACGGGTTATGAGGGGCTAGAGAGTGTGTGGATATTACATCTTTAATTTTCATCACAGTCTAACCTTAGAGGTGCGCACATGAAGTCATTATAGCTTGTGTTTGAGCTGAGGGCAGTGTTTCTCACAGACCTCAGAGGTGTACAAAGAAGGTTACTATAGTTTGTGTAAGAGAGGTGTACTGTCTAGGAGCAATAAATTTGAATATTACTGAAATCATTCTCACAATCCCGTACTAGGCACATATACATGTGGCTACCTTTGGCGGCTGGGGTGAAGAACATGCTATGTATATGTATATCGTCAGTCACTTGAAATATATGACAAAGGCAATTTAAATCTCTGCTTTCATCCCAGTCTAACACCAGAGGGATGCATAGGCAGTGACTTGTCTTTTTTAGAGGGTTAGGGAGGCAGGCAGTATTTCCAGATAAAACTTGAATATTCTCACAACTACTGTGCTTGTTAGTTTGCTGTAAGCTACAATTTTGTCAGCTTTGAAAATTAAGCTTTGAGCACAAATTATGCCTTGAAAGAAAAAAATAAGACAAATTTTTTTTTCTTCATAATTTTTATTTAGGCAACCACTGGAGTAAAATGTTGAGAAAATGCATCCCAGACCATCTGTAAACCTGTGGCTTCTTGGGCCTTGACTTGAGTTATTTCCTAACTGGTTATTACTGGGCTGCCTTGTTCAGGAAAGGTGTGTTGAAGGATGCAAGGAAAACTAAAGCTGAACCACAACAATGAATTTCTTTCCTTGATCATAATTTCTTTTCAAGCTATTATTGGATGAAAAGGTTGTGCAAAATGCACTTCAGAGCATATAGAAAGTTATGGCTTCTTGAGAAAGCTTAGAGTAAGGCAAAATGTGAGAAAAGGAAGAAAAAAGTAACGTGGATGGTATGGGGAGCCCAAAAGAAGGACTCAAAGGTGAGGACTGGAGGGTGTGTGTGTGTGTGTGTGTGTGTGTGTGTGTGTGTGTGTGTGTGTGGGGGGGGTTGAAATGTAGGTCCAGTCATCATTTCACTTTAAGTCCAGACCTGTATATAGACTTGTTGCAATGTATCACTGTTGCAACTAAGTGCCAGTAACTCTAACTGTCCCTTTGTTTGACAGCTCAACATAGTGATAGTGTGATACATAGGCCTGTTGTAATGTAAAAGCTTGTAGCTGCAGGTCTGTCTGTGGATACTACTCCTAAAAGTTTGCAGCATGAAATAAAAGGTTGCTTAGGATGGGTGGCATTGTTAGGATGGTACTTGTACTGGAAGTGCCTTGGTGGCCCCCAACTTGACATTTGCTGGGGGCCCCCAAAATGCTAACACCGGCCCTGCACCCATGAAAACTGTAGCGTGCATGTGTAATGCATGGAAAACAGGAACAGACTCTTTCTCGTACTCTAAAAAGCAATCTAAAGTGTTTGGGCAGTAGTAAACCTTACAAACGCAGTTTCAGTTGTTTTATGCACTCCTATCTGTGGTGGTATGCGGATTTTGCAACTGCGAAAATCTGGTTGTGATAATATGCAAGTACTTTAAATTTCCTTCTTACTTGCTCCATTGTTAGAACTTTTCCAGAATCTAACAATTGGTGCCAATAAGTCAGTTCAATCTTGAGGGTCTTAACTGTTTCTGTATCAAAGATTTTAATATTACTTTGCATGCATGCAATAAGATATAATACAAATGACCATGCTCTTTTGTCAGTATTGCTATTTATAAAGTTTTCGTAAACATTTAATATGCATATGATGAATTTAGAACTCTTATTTTTGTTTGTTTTCTGTTGTGTGTTCTCTCACCGTTCAGAGAAAATTATTGGATACTATTTCTGTGTATTGCTGTGGTAATGCAAAAGCCGATTTCAGTCATATTCTTTCATGTGTTTTGTTTCCATCTGGATGAATAAGCTGTATTTACCCGTAATTCTATTTTTTATGCTAGATGTCACTGTATATGTCTCTGTCATACAGACCAATTCCTCCCGCTTCCCAATCATTTAACCTTTCTAAACATACTGGAAAATATTAAGATACAACCCTAATACTGGGTGATTTCAACTACCCTGCCATTAACTGGGAAAACTACTCTGGTACCAACTCCTTTTCCCAACGGTTCTTGGAATTCATAAATTCCAATGCCCTGGATCAACTAATCCATTGTCCCACCAGGGGCTCCAATATCCTAGACCTGGTCATTACCAACATGGGAGATAGATGCTCTACACCAGTTGTCACCCCCTCATTGGTCAGGTCTGACCATAAGCAAATCACCCTTGACATCCTCATCCCCCAGTAAGGAAACCTCCATAAAAAACTTCTCCAAAGCCAACTTCATGTTACTCAAGTCAGAAGTAACAAACTTCATGACACCCATGCAGACGGGATCTGAAAGTACGACTGCTGAATCCTACCCTAAAGCACTGTATGAGCACATCCACTCGTGCATGACTCATGCCATCCCAGATAGAACGAAGATGCTCTCTTCCAAAAAAAGGAAGCCAATCTGGTGGTCCCCTGCCATAAACAAACTATACAACAGAAGGAAGAAACTGTTGCAGAAAAGAGGAAAATCCCAGAATGCAAAAAACCTCACTTACCAGCCTCAGTAAGAAGCTGAGATCCCTCATAAAATCCTCCAAAGCTAGTTAAAAAATAAAATTGCCAAAGATTCCAAAGGCAATCACAAGGCATTCTGTAGTTATGTGAAGAATCTGAACGGCAATGCTCAGATCTGCCCTGAGCTACAACAGAATGGCATTAAATATACTGATCCCAAGGATATTGCCAATATCCTGGCAGATCAATTTAGTGCCAACTTCTCCCCCCTCTCACCCCCTAAAGGGCCCAACTCAATACCAAAAGACTGCCAAATCCGGTAACCACTGCCATACAGGTAGAAACCGCAAGCTAAGAATACAGCATCCATGGGACCTGATGACATCCCGGGCTGTGTACTACATGAACTACAAAATGAACTGGCACCTCACCTAAGTGTCATGGTTAATCATAGCCTCACCTTAGGCTTCATGCCCATGGAGTGCCGCACAGCTACAGTTATCCCACTCCACAAGGGGGGATCCACCTTGGATCTCAGGAACTACCGCCCCATCAGTCTGATGAGCCTGATGTGCAGGGGCATGGAACTTATAAACAAAGACATTGGCAACCTTCAAACAATGGACCCCACCCAGTTTTGGGTTTGTGAAGGGCCGATCTTGTCTCCTGAACCTGTTTGACTTCTTTGAATCTCCTCTCCAGAGCTGTGGACGAGGGTAAGGTGGTCCACACAGCCTATCTGGACCTCGCCAAGGCCTTCGACACCATCACCCACTCTGGAATCATAGATAAACTTACTAAGCTGCGCATAAATCCTTATGTCACTCGATGGGTTGCCAACTGGCTTACTGGCAGAGCCCAGACTGTAAAAGTAGCAGACTCCAAATCCAGCTCCTGACAAGTGGAGTACCTCAGGGTTCAGTCCTGGGACCGCTCTTGTTTGGCATCTACTTCTTTGAAGTACAGGCCAACACTAACGGACTGTGGCTAACAAAGTTCACAGATGACTGCAAACTGGGAACCATTATTGAATCCCCAAATGATGTAGATATTCTACAAAAGGGCCTTACAGAAACAGATGCTTGGTGCCAGAGCCATGGTCTCAAGCTTAATGCCAAGAAATGTATAGTTATCCCCTTTGGGAAAAAACATGTACCCATGAATTACCACGTAGGTGGCAGTACACTAAACATCGTAAGTGTGATGAGAGACTTGGGGACATGGGTGGACAGTGGTCTCACTTCGATCACCACAACAGTCAGGAAATACTTCTATGTGGCACACCTCATCACTAAGGGCTTTTCATCAAGAAAAAAGGTTGTCATTGTCCCACTGTACTCATCCATCATTAGACCCATTATAGAGTACAACACCCTGTTTGGTATGTACCTCACAAGACATCTGCAACAGCTGGAAAGGCCGCAGAAATATCTCACTAAAGGAATCACTGGCCTTAAGCAGATGCCCTATGCTGACCGTCTAAACAAAACTCCAGCTATACTCTGTGGAATATTGTCTACTCAGAGGTGATCTCTGCTTAACATACAAGGGCATGTCAAACCCTGAGCTGCTGGACATGTTCCACTTAAAGAAATCCCAATCCCTCCGAGCCACATGCTCCAGGGATCTAAACCTTGTCATTACAATGAACAAAACATGCTGGAGGGATAGGTTCCTGACCCAGATACTCTCCATCCTCTGGAATAGACTGCCCATACATATCAAGCAGAGCGCCTCCTTGGCCCTCTTCAAAAGGAACTTTGGTTGGGAGATACGAAATTCACCCCAGGGATCATGTCAGTCACCCTGCTAGACAGGGGTCCAGGGAAGTAAATATTGTGGGAAGAAATTTCCAGGGAATTGTTTTGGCTAGGCTTGTATAGGCCCTAGGGCCAATAGACTAATACCAACCTATGAATTCATAGCTATTCTGGGTTTATAAAGCCTAGTATTTTTACAATCATTTTAATTATATAAAGTTTGTCTTCCATTGAAAAAAATAATTTATTCAATTTTGTATGAGACTTTTAATATTATTTAAGATGTATCACCTTCATTTGTTAATGAAATCAAACACCTAGGCATTACATTATCAGTGGGTATACATTTTATAATGTTTCTTATCTAAATCTTTCTTACTGGTGTTTTTTTTTTTTTCAGATATATTTTTAGTGCATTTTCTTTTTTTAATACAAGAAAAGAATGACACAGGAAAAATAATAAGTACAAGAACTTGGAATACCATGTTGCAGTAATCCTAATAAGATATACATAACATGAACTATCAATGTTAAATTAACAATAGCTGTTCATATTGAGCTGTAAAACCGAAAATAGAGGTAATATATACATCATATTGAAATCTGACACTAAAACAGGTGCGTCAAGACATTCTAGCCTACCTAACTTACGTTATATCTTGTACTAACTATGTACACTATGTACATTGATGTCACCTTAAATGTTCATGTTATATATTATCATGACCTGCCCACTGTTGTGGGTAAACATTTTACAATACTAATTACCTTAGTTCCCTTATTTATATAGAGTAATACTGATGGTGTGTAGTCCCTTGTTCATAAATCAGTTTTGTACTAAGATTTCTATCAGTGTTTGTTTTCCAATGTTTCTGATGATAGGATAGTTTTTGTTGGCTTCTTGTAATTGGTTTTTGGCTAATAAGTACTTTATAGCCTTTCCTTTAACATTTTCCCATGTGATTTTACTTCTGTCTAACCAATTTTGAGCTATGTATGATTTCATCATTGCACACAATGTGACTATGATTTGGTTTATTTTCATAGGAAATTTTGGTGGGGAATACATGTAAAATTGCCACTTCCCATGACAGGGTAGATTTAGTGTATCCCTTTTTTTCTAACTTGGTTCTTAACAAACACCATAGTTTGTAAACATTCTTGCAGCTCCAAAAAATATGAAGGGTGTTGGCAAAGCTGTTTTGGCATATGGTACAATAAGGAGAGTGTGGGGGATTAATTTTACTTAGAGTGATGTGTGATAAGCATTGTTATTAATCCATAATTTGGGTATAAATTAGTTTTTTGAGGGGGGTTACCTAATCTCATGCAATTTTAATCCTAAAGCCGTACCCTTTCTAAATTTCTTAGTGGTATTTATAAGCAATATCTTTGTCTTGTTTTCATTGAATTTGAGACCTAAGATCCTCTGAAAATGTTGGATTAGGTTTATTAGGGCTTTTAATGAGATGTCATTGTTCTTTAAGGTTAGCAGAATGTCATCTGCAAATAGTTGAGCCTTCATTTCTAGACTGTTATTTAGTTGTATACCTTATTCTTTCGTATACTGTTTGCAAACAGTTCTATGACCATGGCAAACAATAATGGAGACCGGCAGCAGGCCTGATTCGTGCCCTTAATGATATCAATAGATTTAGAAAAGCAAGATCCAATTTTTATGTAAGCCAAGGATTTTTCATATAAAGATTTAATTAACAGTGTGACGTTTTTGAGAAACCATATTCCTCTAAAACTAGCCATAAATAATCCCAGTGAACTGAGTCAAAGGCACTATTTATGTCTAAACTGACCACAGTCATTTTGTAACATTAAAATCAATTAAGGAAAGAATTCTTAATGTTATTATATGTGTTCATGTCCTTTATAAAGCCAGTTTGATCTTTGTCTATTAATAATAGTAGTAACTGTTTTATCCCTAGCAGCATGTATTGCCATGAGTATCTTATAATCTATATTGAGTAAAGATATTGGCCTATAGGATGAACATATAGCATTTTTATCTGGTTTCAGAATAGGTGATATTATTGTGTATTCCAAGAGGGAGGGATTTCTTTGCCATCTTTTACTAATGTAAACACTTTCAACAGTAACTCCTAAAGCTTCTTTAGTTAATAATTTAAACATTTCTGGGGTAATGTTGTCTATACACGGGACTTTATTTAACTGTAGCTTATTAACTTGAGATTTGAATTCTGTCATAGTTATTTCTTTACTAACTTTTTATGATCTTTTAATTTAATTTTGACATGCTTTCTAAAGAAGGCTTTTTGTATGCTTTGTGATTCTGTTTTTGCTTTTTGGTCATTAACTTTATGAAAAAATATTCTAAAGTCTTCTAGTATTCCTTCGAGATCCAATACTTTCTTCTTAGTATCTGGATTATATATTTCCTTTATTTGATTTGCCTTTATATTTTCTTTAGTTCTGTTAACTATTCTTTGATTCTTAGGGTTCATCGAGTAAGAGTATAGTTTAATCTTCTCTAGATTGATCGTCTTATGGTGAGACATCTCTAAATATTTTTATTCATGTTATCTAATTCACCTGTTTTGCGTTTCCTTTTTGAATGTCAAGTTTTAACCTTCTTTTTTTTTTTTTTTTTTTTTTTTTTGCAAATCCAGCAAGTCTTTGTTTCATAGTTTCTGCTTATTTTTAAACCATGTTAATACTTTCCCATATAAATATAACTTCAGTGCATCCCATACATATACCTCAGATGCATCTTTAGTAAGCTTTATGTCTAAAAAATGTTTGTCTCTCTCCAATATAAAATTCTTTGAAATCCTTTAGGTTTGTTATGTATGAAGGTATCCTAGTTAAATTTATTCTTTGCTTTGAATTCAAGTCAAATTCAAAAGTAATTGCGTTTATGGTCTGATAATGACTTTAACTTTGTAGTTGGGTCTCTTGAAATGTACACTTATCTATTTTTGATTATTCTCATAGACATGGTACACAATGTGTAAAAATATTTTTCTCAGCATATTCATTAATATCTATAGTGTTGAGTCTAAAATCAGAAAGCATCTTTGATAATGCTGATTTCTTGCGTGTATTTTTTGCATTTGTATTAGCCCCCTTCATTATACAATTGAAGTCCCCTGTATGTACAACGCCTTCTAAATGTTGTTTGGCTGCTGTAACTCCTATTCCCGGTATCCAGTAAATATTTACTAGTGTATATGTCTTTCCATTAATGGACATCATTGCTAGACAAAGCATTCCTGATTTGTCATATGTATTTATAATTTTAGGCATTCAAATTGAGTTTTTCCATAATATTGCTGTTCCTCTCCTCTCTTGTTTATAGTGAGAGCTTACTAAAACTATACAAATACTTGTGTTAATTTTACTCGTCTCTTGCATAAGGTGCGTCTCCTGTAACCAAACAAATTGTGCATTGAACATTTTTAAATATTTTAGATGGCTTCACCTTTTATAGTTGTTGTTATTCAAGCCATTTACATTGATGAGATGCATTTCGTTGTTGGATTAATACTTCCTGAATTGTAAGCCATGTTCATATATTTGTAGCAATAGGCAAACATGTTTAAAGAGTGACTTATTTTCTTGTAATGTAAGATTGTGAATATAATAGATGCCCAGTAAAAACCATTAAACTGTAAAACCTTAAAAAATGAAATAAAAAGGCATCAAACCCTCCTATGAGGAAAACATACCGTCCTTGAGTAGTCTAGCCATTCAAGTGAACCCTCAAAAACTCTTTCCAAGAGTCATTTATTAGTCTTAATATCTAAACATTCTTTTAACAGAAAGCAGCCTACTATGCTATATAATCAATTTAATATATTTTCTTTAAATATGCTTAGGTTTGAATCCAAGATAACATTTTGAACACAGTGATATGATTATTGCCTTATGCTGTTTGGTATTAAGACCGTGCAGTTCACACTGAAACTTAACTTTTGACTGTATTATTCAAAGATAAGTGTCAATATTCAAATGTACGTGGTCTAATACGTGTTCTGATTTAACTATTTTCACTGTGCATGTAAACTTTCTCAGTACATTAGAAAGTTCATTTTCTTTATCTGTTGTAAGTAGTTATGCCTGCTTCACATAATTTTATTTTATATTTCTATATTAAATATTAAGAATATCAGTGTTTAAAGTGAAGACTTTTATATTGTCTCTCTCATGTATTCAGTAAATATTTAATTACTTTTAAATCTAGTTCAAAACTGTATATTTTTGTTGAAGTGAATATCCCTTTAAAAAGCTGAAAAACTCAAACTGCTCATTTCTGAGTGCTTAATCACATCTGGGCCGTTTACTTTTGATTTAAGCCTTTCCCATATTTACAAATGGATTTAAAGCTTCTAAATGGATTAAAATTGAAAAATTCCATCCAGGGAACAAGAAAATAAGCATTTCAGCTCTCGGCCTTCATTCATTTGTTTCTCAGCGCAGAGATTTTAAACTATTTTAAGTGTGTCATGAGCTCTTAGAAGTCTCCAGCTTTCCCCTTCCCCATAGACAGAGTAATCCAGACAAACATTTTACATTTAAATAAAAGTTTTACTTTTCTGAAATGGCTTTCAAAGCTGTTATATTAATTTCTATTAACTTCATAGTTAAAAAAGATCACATCATACTTTAATGTGTGTCAACACTAATATATCTCTGATCCAAAACATTCATATAGAAGAGGTAGCAAAACAAGCTCACAGCTTTTTATAAGGAGCATTAAACTAGTTGAGATTTAATTTGTAATTCAATATGATGGTGAATATGGAAGTAGTGCTGATTAATTATCACCCCTTCTCTTTTTTCTTTTTCCTTTAAGCTATTAGCAATTTCTCTATAACTGCATTATGTAAAGGAACATGCATTGTTGTATATTGCATTAAAACCTTTTCATTCATTTTTTAGCCACTTTTTGTTCTTATTAAAACAGAATAAGACTTTAGTATTGAGACTCTACTACTAAGCATTATTGAATAAATAAATATTCAGTGTATAGTACTTGTTCATGCATTATCTGAATATCAAGATCTGAAGTAGTTAACTTCATTTTATCTGCAACATGTGGGTATTCAGATCCATATTGGATCCGAGCCGGCAACTTTTCAAGCATCTGCTCTGAGCTCCAAGCTCCTCCCCTTTCCCATGACAATCTCCTACCCTCCCTCCGATATTGTTTGCCGCTTCATGCATTAGCATCGTGATCTCTGTAGCTCCAAGTGTTTGGGTGTTTAGTAAGTGACTTTGGTCAAACTTTTTTGCTGTTTTTATAGTGAGTGCATGTGATCGTTTAGTTCCCTTTACCTCCCCCTTTTGCTGTTCAGTTTTATACAAAAAAAAAGATTTGTAATATAGTATAGTAAGGCCTTCTCTTCCCCTTAGGTGTGTGTGTGTGTGTGTGTGTGTGTGTTAAGAGTGTTGGTTTTAAGTAGGTTGATTGTGTGTGTTAGTAGTATGGCTGATCATCCAAAGCCTACCTTTTAAAAAATGCACAGTGTGGCCATATGCTTTCACTGGCCGATGGCCACACTCTATGTGTTATTTGCCTGGGTGTTCCCCATCTTTCAGCTCAGTGCAGTGTGTGCGCTGGGTTTAACCCCACGGCCTTAAAAGAATGGAAGGCCAAACTGGTTGTGAAGGGCCTTCTACCTGTTTCCTACTTGGATGCATCGGCCACTGCTCCTCCAGCAGTTGCTCAACCCCCCCCTCAGGCTGGGACTCACCCTCCAACTAAACCTGTTGAAGGGTAGGCTAAAGGAGTAAGGACAGAGACAAGAGGGGATAGGCCCTGCAAACTGTTTCCAGAGTGGTAGCCCTTCCCTAGCCTGTTCTAAAGTGTCTAGACCTACATCTCTTCGGCTCCACTCCCCGAGGTTCTCCCTGGAGCAGATGGAGCCCTTGGATCCGAGGCATTCATCTAGGTCATCACAACGACCAGCCAGATCCGAGTCGCCTCCTCGCGCTCAACTCTCAGTCTGTCGGAGTTGGATATGGACAGGATGATGAGATTTATTCAGACCCAAATCCAGATGGGAGTCTTGTCAGACCCCTCTCTCTCTGGAGGGGGGAACCTCCATGCCCTTCTTTCATCCAGTTTCTTTTTCCCAGATCCAGCCTGTGGTTTCGGGGTTTATGGATCCAAGGATCCTTGGAGCTGGGGGTTCAGTGCCGACTGTCCTTCCAACCTCGACGCTGGTGATTTACCTTGAGTTCCTTGGATCAGACCAGTTTGGATCCGAGCAACTCGTGTGGCTGAGGACGGGGAGTTTGATTCGAGGGTATGGGGACGTCTTTGGCTCTGACTTTGTCAGATCCGAGCCATTCCTTCAGAACTCCAGCTACTCCTGCCTCAGCCCTGATCTTCACGGTAGACCCGGGGAGAGCTTCCTCATTGTTGAGTGCTAAGGAGGTATGCTCTCCATCGGCGTTCGACATGGTGGAGAGGGTTTTCTCCCAAGGATTGAGACCCCAGCCTTTTTCTTTGGATTCCGCCCAGGCTCCCTTGGATTCAGTTACGACTCCCTTCAGCTTGTCCTCGGGGCAGCCCGTGCTAGAGGACCCCCAGATGGTTTCCCTGGAGGAACCCCCTGTGGCTCACGAGCCCTCTTCAGTGAGTCCCACTGAAGAGGGTCCCCCTTAAGCACACATGTAAAAGGAGGCACCTGTACTCCCCCGAGTCCTTGACAGAAGACACTGATTTAGATGAGGGAGAAGATTTCCCCAGGTCACCTCCCAAGGATGTCTCCTTTGGAGACATCATGGAGATCCTCCACCATAGGGGAGGTTGGTCAGCCCCAAAACCTTCTATGGATGAGTCGGTGTTCCTGGAGGCCTTTGACATGTGCCCATCTATGACCTGGGTGTCCCCTCCTGTGGATCTTATTACCACGTGGGCATGGAAGGAGCCTGACACCATAGAGCCGATACCAAAACCCCCAGACATGATTCTCTCTGCACCCTCAGACAGACAGACAGGCCTGGTATAAAGGATCCCCAGTGGATGCTACGATGGTTGCAGCAGCCACCAAGAGGGAACTGGCATAGGAGAGGTCCCCGGTCCACCCTCCGGATAAGAGTACATGACTGTGGATCGATTTGAGAAGCGAGTGTTTTTTTCTTCAGCGACATTTTCCATTAGAGTGCCGAATTATTTGGCACACGTCGTATGACTGCAGTGAGACCTAGTCACAGAGTTCGCTGAGTCGTCCCCAGAGTCTTTGTCGCCGGAGGGCAAGCGTCTGTTTTCCATGAAAATGTCGACTCTCAAAATCAGTATCGAACACGTCCATGTGTCTCCTTTCACATGCCATGGAAGGAGCGGCGAGGGCAGCTGGGATTGGCGTGCCTATGAGGCAACACTCTTTGCTCAGACTGTGTCAATTTGCAGACCCCTTCAAGGAGTCTTTCACAAATGCTCCCTTCGATGGTTCTTCTCTTTTTGGGAAGACAGTACCTGACACTCTGGTCCAGAGCGAAAAGGACGTGAAGACTTTGTCTGCCATGAGGGTCCACTTCTCTAGCCCTCAAAGATCCTTTTCTAGGAATCAGAGAGGGCAAAAGAAGTTGTGGTTCCAAAAATCACAGTTTTCCTGGGACTCTCTGGACAACTCGTCCCCTAGAGGCAGAGGGGGACAAGACAGACTCCGCCCTAGAGGCAGAGGGGGACAAGACAGACACCGCCCCAGAGGCAGAGAGGGGACGAGGAACTTTGGGTCTAGGGAGACCTTCTCGGCCAGGCCCACACAGCAGCCTTGAGGGGTTGACCGACTGTTCTACTCTGGAGACAGTCAGGGGAAGATTATCATTGTACTCAACGGCTTGGGGGTCCATAACTGCGGACCGCTGGGTGCTTCAAATAATATCCAGAGGCTACACCATCCCATTCATTACCCCTCCCGTCCAATCATTACCCCTCCCGTCCAATCAAAGCACCTCCCAGATGTCCCACCCGCTCAAAGGAAGGCGGCAGTGCTAGAGATTTCCAAGCTGCTTCGCAAACGAGCCATCAAACCGGTCCCCCCAGATCAATCCAGATTAGGCGTTTACTTCAGGTTTTGTTTAGTGCCAAAAAAAGATGGGGGACCTCGGGCCCATTTTGGGCCTGTCAACCCTGGCTGTTGCCAAGCAGAAATTCCGAATGGTCACCCTACAATCCATTCTACCTTATCTTCGATAATGCGACTGGATGTGCTTGATAGACCTCCAGGAAGCTTACTACCACATCAAGATTCGCAGAAGCTCCAGGAGATTCCTTCGCTTCCAGCGCTTGGAGCCAATCATTTCCAGTTCAGAGCCCTATCCTTTGGTCTCACCACAGACCCCAGGGTGTTTACCAAGGTAATGGCAGTTGTAACGGCTCACCTGAGGCTTCAGGGGATTCAGGTATTTCCTTACCTAGATGATTGGCTCCTCACTGCTTCCACCAAGCGTCATCTTTGCATGGCCAGAGCCTCCTTCCTTCATCTTGCAATCCAGCTAGGAATTGCTCCCTCTTGGACCCGGTGCAGATCTTGGACTTTATTTGGGGCATGGCTGGACACCCTCCAGTGAAAGTCTTCCTAACTCTAGACAGGGTCCAGAGCCTACGGGCCCATATATCCGTGATCTTTGGCCCCAGGCTACCACAGGCAGGTGACGTTCTCTGAGCCCTAGGCTCTAATGCCACAGCAATCTCGATCCTTCCCTGTGCGCATCTTCACATGCGTGTTCTTCAGTGGACTCTGGCAGTACAGTGGTCTTGGCTAGATCTTCCCATGGAGTATCCAATTCAAATCAGCAAAGCCTGCAGGGCGTCATTTCTCTGGTGGCGCCAATCGCTGGAGATCTTAGCAGGACGGCCATTCATTTCACCCACAGCCCAAGCCACAGTGACCTTGGATGCCTCCCATCTCTGGTGGGGGGAACATTTATTTATTTGGGGAGGACGGTCCAAGGCATGTGGTCCAAGACAGAGACCAGATTGCATATCAGTGTTCTGGAGATGAGAGCAGTGCTTTTAGTGTTGCAAGCCTTTCACACTGTTCTTCCCCTGGGGTCGATTGCAATTCAGTCAGACAACATGTCGGTTGTCTGGTACATCAACAAACAGGGGGGAACCAGATCTTACCCTCTCTGTCACGAGGCCATGATAGTGTGGGAGTGGGCGATATCCACCAGTCTATTTCTGATTGCCGCACATCCCGGGA
Organism: Protopterus annectens; assembly: GCF_019279795.1. Lineage (NCBI taxonomy): Eukaryota > Metazoa > Chordata > Ceratodontiformes > Protopteridae > Protopterus > Protopterus annectens. Next base: position 408,680,969 of record NC_056745.1, read on the forward strand.
CGCTCCAAAATTTTAGCCGACAAGATTGAGCCGGGTTATTCTCATGCCATACAAGTGGTCTCTGAAATGATCGATAGCGGAGGAGATCTTCCTTGCGTGGGGTCAACCTTGCTGCAATCTCTTCGCATTTCCTTCCAATGTGAAGTGCAACGAATTCTTCGCTCTGATCCCCTCACCAGGGGATCCCCCAGAGATGCTCTAGTCCATGCTTGACCTCTCGGGTTACTGTATGCTTATCCCCCGTTACCTCTTCAGAAAGCTTGCCGACTGGGGTGCAAAGTGATCCTCATTGCCCCATTCTGGCCTCGTTGGGTGTGGTTCCCCTTCCTCTGGTCTCTTGTTCTAGCTCCTCCTTGGATTCTGGATCCTTGCCCGGATCGCATCTCTCATCTCTCAGGCTGTTGTCTGCCCAACCTGGATAGCCTCAAGCTGACTGGTTGCTCCAGTTCCCTTGATTGCCAGGACTCCTGGTCTTTCATCTTCAGGAAAAACTATTCTGGTGGCGTCCCATAAGGCCTCCACTAAGAAGATTTACCCCAGCAAATGGAATCGATTCTCTATTTGGGCTTCTCAGAGGAACCTAGATCCCTTTACAGCCCCTGTTCCTGCAGTGTTGGATTTTTTAGCCAATATTTTCCAACAAGGGGCTAGTTCCTCCACTGTGAAAGTGCAACTGGCAGCTATCTCGAATTTCCATGTCAGCGAAAACATGAATGCTCTGGCCTCTTTGAGACTGTGTAAGGCTTTTCTTAAAGGCACCGTTCTTTTATGCCCCCGATTTAAGGACTCTGTTCCTCCTTGGGACCTTACCTTGGTTCTGCAGGCGTTAGTTGCTCCTCCCTTTGAACCTGCGTCATCAGTAGATTTGAAGTTCGTATCTTGGAAGTCAGCATTCCCTAGTGGCCATTACGTCAGCTAGGAGGGTTTCTGAGATTCAAGCATTGTCTGCCGTGCCCCCTTACTTTATCTTCCATAAGGACAGGGTCTCGCTCCACGCGAACCCTTCCTTCTTACCAAAAGTAGCTTTTGAATCTAACCTTAAGCAGACTATTAACCTGCCTGTTTTATTTCTAAATTTTCAGAACAAGGGTGAATATAAGCTGTATTTGCTAGATGTTCATAGACAGCTTAGTTTTTATTTACACAGAACAAAGCCCTTTCGTAAGTCTGACCAGTTATTCGTGTTCTTCTCTAAACCCTTTCTGGGCAAAGTCATCTCCAAGGTTTCCTTAGCTAGATGGATTACACAATGTATTTTGCAAATTTATAAAGACAAAGGTCTATCCCTGCCTGGTCCTGTTAAAGCTCATTCTACCAGATCTATGGGACTTCTGCCGCCTTTTGATCTAGGGTTTCACTGGATGATATTTGTGCGGCAGCAACTTGGTCAAGGTCACATATCTTCATTTCTCATTATAAGTTGGATTTGATCTCCAGAGGGAGAGCATCCTTCGGCTCTGCGGTGCTCAGGAATATCCTTCCATGAGGGACTCCCAGGATTTTAGTAGCTGGGGACTCTGTCCCACAGATTGCAGATAAAATGAAGTTAACTACTACTGATAAAGAAGTTATGTACTCACCATAACGTTCCATCTGAGTAGTTATACTTCATTTTTCTGCAACAGTCCCGCCCTCCTTCCCCCGAACCTGTTCAAGGTTTGTGATAAAATTGAGTTGCTGATTGATTGAGTAGTGGCAAACTTGGTGTGAGAGAAGGTAGGAGATGGTGATGGGTTATGGGTAAGGGGGAGGAGCTTGGAGCTCAGAGCAGATGCTTGAGAAGTTGCCAGCTCAAATCCAGTATGGATCCGAATACCCACAGGCTGCAGAAAAATGAAGTATAGCTACTCGGATGGAACGTTATGGTGAGTACATAACTTCTTTTTATTGGCAATGTAAACAAACAAGAATAAATGTTTTTATTTTTTCTTCTGGAATTTAATTTTTTTTTATTAAAAGGCATCATATTTGTTGTACATATCGGATTACTTTGTAAATTTGGCATTTTACTAAAATATAATTCCATTCGAGTAAGATTTGTTTAACATAACAGAAGAACAGAAAAAAAAGTTTGACATTTGTCAGTTTTTTTTTTCTTTTTGTCGGTTTTGCTCCAGTCATTTTTTTTTTCCTGCTTTACGCTTTAGGGAAAACTAGTCCAATCCATTTCTTCCATTTGATCTAATGTTTTGTTAGATGATAAAAAAAAGACATGGCTGCATCCAATGTGTCAGAAGTTTTGGGACCTTCAATAAAGAAAATGTTTAGTCTTGCAGGAAATAGTAAATGAACTTTAAACTGTGTCTCTTTCAGAAATATTTGGCAGCCGGTTTGTAAGGAAATTTACCATATTGTCGTCTCCAGTCTATTCTGGTAGTCCATGTGTACGCAAGTTATTTCTTCTGGACCTATTTTCTAGGTCATCTGTTTTGCTTATTAGCTTAATTTTCTCACTAAACAAAATATTTCTCTAACGTTCTTGCTCTAAGTCTGCCTTCTTTGTCACTTAATGTCTCTTCCATATCAGCAATCTTGAGACTTTTGTTGCATTATTAGCTCTTGTAATTGTAAATTGTTCCATCTGTTTTGTGCATTTCTCTTTAGGAATCCAATTGTCCATTTTGTCAAATTTTAAAGAAAAGTCCTGCATGATAGTTAATAAGTTCCTTCCTCATTTCTGGCCTTGTGAGGTATTCTTTGAGAAACTCATTTTGACTAGAAGATGGAGCCCTTTCTGCTTGACTTTTGACACAAAAAAACAATGGTTTGAGATAAAATATTCCAATGTAGACTTCTAAGGGCAATAGTATACAAAGCCAGGTTTTTGAAATGTTCTGTCAGAAATATATTTTAGATAGCAAAGCTAAAAAAAATGCTGTCAACCTGTCTGCATCCTGGCCCCCCCCCCCCCCCCATTCCTATTTTTGAGCCTTTGTTTCTCCCTTTATTTCAGGCTTTATCCAGATTTCATGAGCTAAAAGGTAGAGAGGTATACAAACCTCTTTGCTGCTGCTGCCACTTGCCCATCGATCTCACTCTCTCAAACACACTTGAACTACAGAAAATGCATGCTAACATACCTATTATTCAAGCAACTTTGGGATTAAGCACTTAAAATGTTCCTATTTTAAGCATTTGTTCCCCATTTATTTTAGGCTTTATCTAGATATTTGAGCTAAAAGGTTGATAGATACATAAACCTTATGTTTACTGCGGTGCTTGATCGCCTCCACTCTTCAGTCTCTCTCTGTCACTCACACACACACCACTTTAATGCATGCATACACTCACACATAGACAGAAACGTTAACACTTATACAGGCAGACAAACATCAACACATTCATACTTTTTTCTGTTTTATTTAGTTTTTACACTCACTAAACAGCAAAAGTACTGCTTAGTGAGTGTGAAATAATGGCTTAATTGCTTTCGCTTTCAATGACATGCATGCATACATTCACGCACGCACTTAAAAGCACACGCACTTTTTGTACTTTACTTTTTTTTTTATGTTTTACACCCGCTAAACAGCAGAAGCACTGCTTAATGTGTGTAAAATAATGGCAGCCATTAGATTATTTTCAGTCCAAGCTCCATGTTGGCTTGATATGCTGTTATGAAGTGGCAGACTTGTTTTTCAGCAGGCTTTACAATGTAGATCAACACCCTGCTGGAGAATGTTCAGGGTGCGATCTACAGTTCATCCATTATGTAAGCTAAATGAACACTTTAGCATATTTTACTCTAGCAGTGTAAAATTTCCCTAGAAACAGCAAATAAATCCTATACCTAAGTAATCTGTGAGGGGAGTAACTGCATTCCATTGAAGTAGCTGATTGGTTCAGCCATCCCTACATCCTTCACACTTATCCTGAGCTAATGTCCACCTACCATGTTACCACCAGTCACAAAATAGTTTACAATCCATACTCTTAATCCTCCTTCACACACCCACTAACCACTTCCTACCTTTTTTCTTTCAGCTGGATTTCTTCTACAGTGTAACTTGATAACCCCTCCGACTTTACCCAAGCCACACCCAGTCAAACCCTCTAGCCTTCTATCGGTGTCCTGTTTGCCTTTTCACTGAATACTTGCATAATAATTAGCATGCTGTTCACGTCCCTCCTCTTCCTTGCACGTATAACCAACTGTCTTGTACCTCTCAACACCAGTCTTATACCCGGTGCTCAGTCTATCGCTGTCGATGGCAGTTACTCCTATATTTCATTCATTATAGCCCAGAACCTTTACAACATATCTCACATCTTTTCAAACAAACATGTATATAAAAGTAAGTAATCCACCCCACAAATTTGTTACAAAGAACAAATTTAAAACCAAGTGGCATTGTATATTTCAGCTATTCCTACCCAGTCTGCAGCTATGCCGTGACATTCATCCCAACCTAGGTCCAACCACTGCAGCTTCTCCCATAATGGCCGACACAGGCACGAATAATTTTAATAACTCACTCCAACATCTCTTGAAACAAGTATTACATTTATAAACCTTAATCTTAGAAGCATCTGCTGAACTGCATGCTTCCATATCTTATTAAAACCTTGACGTCCTCAGTATCACAGAAACTTGGCTAAAACTCAGAGATGCTGAAATCCTCCCTCCAGAATACAATATCCTTCAAGCAGACTGTATAGCCAAAAAAGCAGATGGGGTAGCTATTATATACCCAAAACACATGAAAAAATTCCTTTATCAGAAAAAGCATCCCTCATTCAATAATGCAGAGATTCTTATTGCCTTATTCGAGCTAAACTCAGACCGTATGTGTCTTAGCTTTATATATTCCCCTTGGTAATATCATCAGCGCAGCAGAGGACATACTCTCCTGGGTATCTACCAGTATACCTCAAGAAACCATTATCCTTGGGGACCTTAATATAGACCAGGCCCAAACTGTATCCGATACCCCTACTACCAGTATTAACCTGTATGGTTTCTTTGAGCTTATTAATACACCAACAAGCTATAACAAGACCTCCTCTAAGGCATCTGCTCTAGACTAGATTCTCACAACTAAAGCCAATAAGGTCTGTAACTGACACGCTGTCTGACAGCCTTCTGACAGCCTAAGTGGCCACCTGCCCAATTTTGTGAACAGGCTTGTATGGAATCCAGTAAAACATCATGCGTACAAGAATGTGCGTAACCTATTCAGTTTTAATGTAGACAGTTTCTTCTTCCCTTTTAAGCAGTACAATTGGAATACGTTAAATCTTCCTTTAGACGAAGCCACCCTCTAATTTAACAAAACTTTTACAAATGTACTGAATGAGCATGCTCATATTAGGAGAAAAAGACTTATCCAGCAACATGGCTGCCTAAAAAAATACTTTGCAACTAGTGGTGGTTAGAGACCAGGCCTGGAGATCATGGCATGCCAACAAATCCAACTTCAACACTACAGACAGATAATAAATAAAACCAAATGCAGTATGCAGTGTAAGGCTTGACAAAACACTTTACTGCTTTAACTTACATCAGGCAATCTGATATAATCCTAAAAAATTCTGGTCATTGGTCCAAAATGTATTAAATCCAGGCCAAAGTCAACCATTATCTTCCCGGAAGATACTTAATCAACAGTCACTTAACAAATTCAGGCTATAGTGTCACTTGTCAAAGACAACCCCACCGTCAAACCAACTCTCCACCAACAAAACCCCATGGAAGCACACTTCTCACTCATATCTCTCCCTACCTCCACCATAAGAAAATATCTCCTAAAACTAAAAACTACAATGTCTGCTGCAGAGAGCCTTCCTCCTGAATTCCTAATAATTGGATAAACTGAATAAATCCATAAGCCTAGTACTTATTATACAGCAGGAACTTCTTATTGTAACATTTGTTAATGTCTGTTATGTACTTCACAGATAAAGATTCTAGTAGTCTACTGATGTACTATGTTCTTTGTCAGTAAATATGTTGTAAGTAATTGCTATGTTAAATTGTTAATCGCTATGTAATCCAATGTAACTACTGTCTGTTTATTTTAACTGTGGAGCTTTTCTCCCCGGGCCTCCGTTGAAAATGGACCTACGTCCAGTCAGACACTCCCGGTCAACAAATGTAAATAAATTAAATAAAATAAAATTGCTGGCTACTCAAACTTCAGACCATTTGCCTATTAGAAAAATGTATCCATTCACAATTACTTCAGTACCATACCATAAACGATCTGCTCTTCCCCATACAACATGGTCTTCATCCCAGACATAGTCTGCTACTGCAATACTTTACTTTGCTGATACCATTAATAAAAACAGAAATACGAGACACCTTCTATTGCCCTTATTCCTAGACCTGCCAAAGCACTCAACACAGTCTGTCACAATAAACTCTTAAACTCTCCTCCTTGGGTCTCTCCCTCCCCCCTTCTACTACTGGTTTAACAGCTACCTAAAAGACATTCAAAGCAGTTAAATGGCAACAAGAATACATTCTTCATCTCTACCCATTAATGTAGGAGTACTGCAGGCTTCCATACCTGGGCCCCTCCTGTTTAATAATTTTATTAATGATCTGCATGCTGCTTCCAAGCGTGCCAATGCTGTACATTATGCATCCGACTCCGCACTCATCAGCTCAACCTGTAACCTACAAAAACTTCAAGAAATTACTCCAGAATCCTTTACATCCATAGCATCCTCTCTAGGCCACTCACAACTCCTACTTAACCCCCCAAAAACAAAATTACTACTTTTCATCCCACAGCATTCTCCCATAGCAAAACTCTTGCCAAAATCATTTCATTAACACCCTGATTTAACTGGTCCCCAACACCAAACTCTTAGCGTCACAATTGATGACAACTTAAAATTTGACATCCAATTCCAAACCGTTAAAGTCACCAAGAGCTCAGTCTCCTGTTTAAAACAAAACAAAACCTGCCTAACAGACAGAGCTAGAGAAACCATAGCTAAAATCTACCTCCTACCTACCCTATTGTTTGCCAACCCACTGATTACTAAAATACAGATATCCACAGAAACAAAACTGGAACAATGCTACTATAAAATAGCTCACTTTGGTAGGAATCACCCCTTTGGAACTCATCACTGTTCTGCCCTTAAACAACTAAATTGGACTGAAATCCCATATCACCTTCACTGTAGTCGGCTAGTACTAGCTTATACTCTAATAATACTACTCTGGTAAGTATCAGGCTGTAAAATGGATGCTTCAGCACTACCACCCTTCCAAAGCCTTTTGCCCTAAAGACAAACTCCTACTGTTTGTCACTAAAGTCCAAATGCATGAGGAGCCTCCATATACTCAAACTCTGTAGCTACTCTTTGGGGTGCCCTGGAATGCCCTCCCACATGCTCTTGGGCTTCTTGAAAACCTACAGGCATTCAAAAACACATCTAAGAAAATCCATCTCAACATCCTGGCTCTGTAGATGTACATCTCCAGGATAAGTATAACATCTTTGCTTTCTTCCTCTATTGCTCTGCTCTGAGCTGTTACCAGCTATCACTTGTCTTCATCAACTCTACCTTATACCTATGCCGCTCTTAACTCTTTTTTGCCACACATTTCATTTATGTCATAATTTAAATAAACCCTTTTATTTTTCTCCATCCACAACCCCTTTTTCCTATTTTTGCAAATGGGGTCTGGGTGTCACTTCAATAGTGACAATCTTCTAGAGCCAAGGTTTACACTGCCTGGTGGCTAGCCCTGCTGCAGTAGTTCATCCAGACCATGCACTCACATGCACATTCACACCTATGGCTAATTTAGATTGTCCATTTCACCTACTGCATGTTTTTGGAATGTGGGAGGAAACCAGAGGACCCAGTGGAAATCCACCTGAACACAGGGAGGACATGCATACTCTGCACAGAAGGTACCACAGCCGAGAATCAAACCTGGGTACCTCTTGTTGTGAGGCAACAACACTATGTGCTGCACCAGTGTCCCATCCTTTGTAAATAATTCAGTTTTCTGTATTATGACATCTGTCCTACTGAATAGTTAAACTATATCTGTATAGAATATAAGTAGTATAAGAACTCTTACTATTGAGAAATCCCTTGCTGAATGCGTTTACAAAAATACTGTGAAATGTACAAATACAAGCAGGAGACAGTAGCAGTCATTCAAAATAACTTAAACAAGTGGTATTTAGTAGTTAACAGTACTTTTGCTTGGATGGCATTGGATACAAGTAAAACACTTCTGAAAAATAGATTTGTACAACAGATAAAAGGAATGAAAGAAGGGAGGGACTTTGGAAATTGGATTACCATAAGGGCCAAATGCCAGAGATTTTGCATTCTAAAACTACAACAGAAAAAGGATGGGAAGGTTAAAACAGAAATTCAAGGAAGACGCAGGCTAGAGAGGGATCTAATTAATGAAAGTCAATATTGGACCTCTTTTCATAAATTTCATCTTAATGTCTCAGTAGGCCTGCTGAGTGGGGCAGACAAAAAGAACAGAAAGGCACTGGAATGCAACTTCTTTGAACTAGATGTCAATGAACCTAGGCAGGTTAGAATTTCAGAAACTTTAGCCTAATGTCCCAATAGGGGATGGGACAGACACAAAGAGAAGAGAAAGACACTGAAATGCATCTTTAAGTAGGTAAATGAGCAGAATTTAAAACTGTAGGAGCAGGACTGGAATATTGGCATCTGTAAAAGCCCTGAAGTACAAATCCTGGAGCAGAAAAAAAAAACACTTTCACTATTGTAATTCTACAACAATTTAAAGCACAGGACTATGCAGACCTTTACCAACATACCTCACAACTGCCCAGATCTTCACAGAATGTCCAGATTTTTGCCCCATATTCTCAGTCTTTTCCTCATAAAATTTGTGGTTTTCTGACAAGTCACTGAGGACTGATGTCCGTTAATTATGATATACCTTTGAATTTCAGACTTCATATCCTTCAGAAAATGCATGCTAACATAAATTCTGTTCTAATAAATTTTAACTTTATAAAGTTAATATTTAAGAATTGCCCCACCCATTATTTTAGACTTTGTCCAGATTTCTTGCACAAAGGGATTGAGAGGTATGTTCACTAGTAGCATCATTTATGGAAAATGCACTAATAAATAACAAGGCTCTAATCTGGCAGTAGTTCACAGTTTTGCCACATATGTGAATGAAACTACAAGACTAAGGACCAGCAGGGTTTAAAATGCAAACAACTAGCATTTATAAATAATTTGTGTGGAGAAAGAAGGGCAGTGTAATGATAAAAACACAGTTTTCCCACAGCTGCTAATTAAGCTATAAGACTAAGGTCCCAGAACAAATAAAAAAAAATGCAAACTGATCCTTTCTTTGGCCAAAAATTGAAAAAACAAAGCCGAAAAGTACAAAGAAGTATAACCACACAGGTCACTCTAAATGGAACTTGAATGTTTAAGCAGAATTGAAATAAAAGATTTTTTCTCTTTCCTTTTTGTAGAAAAGCTTGTTACTCACTGTTCAGGGCTTTCCATTCCTCTCCAGTTTTTGCATAAAATACAAGGTGTGAAAAAGCGAGGGGCTGCCAGCCCAGTCAGATAGAATTTTGTAAATAATTCTGTGTCATTGTAAATATTAATATGATCCACAGGCTGGTTTCACAAATGTAAGCAAACTGTTATATGCTAAGCTTCAAAAATGTAACCACAGTGCACCCTGCTGGTAGAAAGCTGATAAGTAAAGAATGTGCAACTGTGGGTGATCTCAAGGGAAGCTGATAAGTAAAGAATGTGCAACTGTGGGTGATCTCAAGCTAGGAGACAGGATGTCTGGGCTAGGAAATTCTTTCTATTGTGGCTTCCTGGCAGGTGCAGATTACAAAGAAATGTTAATTTGTAAGTTCTGTGAGCCTGGGAAACTTAAGCAGAAGTATCAAGAATGATGTAATCTGAAATGACTCTGCAGTAATGTGTATTATCAATTTAAGGGCTATCTCAGAAAGTAAGAATGGCATTTTGTATTTTGTTCTGAAGCTGTCAACAACTCACCAGAACTTGCTTTGCTCTGTAAGTAAGATATTTAGAACCGTGATTTTTCTTCGAGCTAGATAGAAATAGTAAGATTAGTCCTAGTTGTTTTCTATATTTGTCAGACTGTCCAAAGTATTTCCTGTGACTTCTGAACTCTCTGTTGTCACTGTATTGAATCAGTAAGTATTACCTTATGTTTTTATTATTATTAAATATTTTTAAACCTTTTAACTGTGGCTGTTTGTGTAGAGATAATTTAAGCTCTTAAAGTACGTGCATGTATTTGGTGGTACTGTATAAGCCACTCCTAAATAGCCTTCAAGTCTCTGTCATGCTTGCCAGTTGGATAATAATAACATTGCACAGTAGAATTGGACACCCTTTTGGTAAGGGCCTTTATAGAGGCTGATAAGAGTAGTTGGTGGCAGTGGATTACTACCTTATAACCAGGGCAGAAGGGGACATAGCTAGTGGACCTGTGCCAGCCTTCCCCAGGAGTATCTTTGTGGTTGTATCTAAATCAGATCTCAGTGTGTGTGTGTGTGTGTGTGTGTGTGTGTGTGTGTGTGTGTGTGTGTGTGTGTGTCAGTTACTTGGACAGGGACACGAAGCACTGGTTGGACAGAGGGTACTGGAGGTTTTGGCATGACTACTTGGCTGAGATCTGAACCCTAGAGCTGTGCCAGTGGGGAGTCTTATTGGGGATCTGGAGAGAAAGGGAGAAATCGGCTCCAGACTGACTGTGATCTCTGTGTACTCTTAAGGGAAATTGTACTTTACACTAGATGCATTTGTTACCTCCTAATGTGGATGCCCCTCACTGATGCTAGTGGTGAAGATTGAGGCTCCTTAATTACCAGGCCAGGGCACGGACATCACACAAGGCAGTGAGTTTGCAAACTAATCCATGCTTGGCCAATAACTAGACAGTGATCAAAGGTGACAGTTGTGCTCTGTACCACACGTTTGTGAGGTAAACACCTTAGCCATTATGCCAAACCCCCCAACCCATGCTGACCCCAAGCTTGTCTATTGGAGTCATAGTAGGCAGTCAGTCTGCAGAATAGTACATGTGGAGCCAGTATGCAGACATTGACCAAAGGTGAGGATCAAACCGTGTAAGGTAAACACCTTAACTGTTATGCCAACCCCCAGCTGGTGAGGTGAGGGGAATATATTAGTTGACTGATGGGAAGTGAGAGATCAATAAAACTGCTGCATGCAGATGATGTGGCTCTAAGCAGACTCTGATCAGGAATGTCAGCAAATGGTAGAGGAATGGAATGCAAAACTGAAGGCACATTGAAACTGATTGCAAACAAGGCAGTTGTCTCGGCAGCAAATGGAAGAAATCCTAAGAAGCTAAATACTGAGATAGAAAAGGAAAATAGTGGAAACGGTTAACAGCTTCAGGTATCTTGGGGTGTGTAGTTGAGAAGGAAGGTCTGAATGAGGAGGTAAGAGCTAGAATCAGAGATGCTACAGCCCACTGAAACAAAATATTAGGGATGGTATGTGATGGAAGAATGTCAAAGAAGCTGAAAAGCAAGGTATATTTGACATGCAAACCAGGGCAATGAGGGCAAAGCAGGTGAAGCTTGAGGTGATGGAGGTGACATGTCTGAGATGGTTAGTGGGATGCAGACAGATTGCGTACTGTGGAATAGACAAAATGATCTCCAAAGACATCCTATCAGATTGAAGTCGTTTGGTTAGATAAGCAGGAAAGTGGAAGATGATTGAGACAGAAAGTAGGCAAGGGCAGGTGAGGATGACTGGCCAAGAAATGAATGGACTGTTTGAGAGAGAACCTTTAACAGTTGACTAAAGAATGTAGGAGAGTGGCTGTGAATCAAGAAAGATGATAAAGGTGATGAGATATCATCCTGTCATTTTTGTAAAACACTGAAAAAGTGTGTTGGCGATGAAACTCAAGCCAATTGCATTGATAACAATGTTGTATTCTAGAAAAAAAGGGTACCAGAGCCACAATCTGCTTTTAACAAATTAGTAGCATCATGCTTACCAAGGAAATGAAACTTCCTGCAACTCTTATTAAACATTGCGTGCAATGTTGCATGTTGTGTGTGAAAGTTGCATCCAGTTGCCACGTTTGCTGTTGTTGCTCACCCTGCATTCAGAAGGTCAGGATGGCAACTTATTTGTAAGCGAGTCAAATAACATCATCTTCCCAGGTTGGAATACCTGTGAGAAAAAAAAAGATACAAGGTGTATTAAGTGCCCATTTTCCAGGTGCTTGAAGACCACTGACCTGCAGCCAGTGAATCTGGCATCTTGTAGCTCGCATGGGCTGCCCTCTGAAATTCAACTGCTTGTTCAAATAAGGTGAAGCAGCCATGTGGAGAGATTGCAGCAGCAGCACCTCACCTGAACACAATAGCAGAATTCAAGGAAATTTGTGAGGAGTGAGAGACGATAGAATTGTAGTTTAGTGTTTCAGGCAGTGCTTGGGGATTATGATTAAGGCTTATGGAGCATTGGAGAGTTTAGATGTAGGGATCAGGCATAGAGCTTTAGATTTTGAGAGGGATCTAGGAACTTCAAGGTTGGGGAACAGGAGGAAAGTGTCATGATTAGCGTTAGGGACCAGGTATGAGTTTTATGTTAGAGTTAAAGGCATGGTAGGACAATGTAGTTTCATATGAGCAGAAGGACTAGGTAAATAAAATAACTTAATATTAGACTAGTGGGAGTTGGGTCACTTGAGATTCAGAACAAGTGGGAGCAAGCAAGTGTGTTATGGGCTACTAGTAGATCCAAAGGTAGTTCCTTTTTTGTCTGAGTTGGTGCAAACCTGAAAGTAGTATATTTAGAGATCAGGACTGGGATGCAGAGTCCCAGTGTCCACCTCTGGAAAAAAATGTTTGGTGTCAAACATGAATAAGTCACATATCCCATGGCAGTTCTCTGGTAGCAGTAGGACTGTCCATCTGTCTGCAGTATGTTGGGCATCAATAATTTCAGGTATACTTGTTCTTTGTATTTTATACATTTATCTCCTCACTGATTTGTCTTTGTAATCCTAGTGATCAGAGTTTTAGTCCATTTCTTTTAATTCCACATTCTCTTCTGGTGCTGCAAGTCTTAAATTGAAGGCCACATTATGTTAAACTTCAGGATAAAATGTCTGTTTTATCAAGAAAGTGGTAATACATTGGAGCTAATTTCAAAATGGCTGCACACCGATCAATAGCTTGATTTCAGTTCTGACAGTGTTAATTGAAAGGGCACATTGTGTGTGTGTGTGTGTGTGTGTGTGTGTGTGTGTGTGTGTGTGTGTGTGTGTGTGTACACTCTCCAAACCTGTCCTTGAGAAGACAGCCTCATACCAGCAGAAAGCATTGAGCCTGATAAAACTGTGGCAGATTGGAAACAGTGGATTTTTTTTTTTCAAATACCTTTATTGAATTATCACTTGTTTCTTTTATATGAATGCATATTTGCCTATGTAATCTCACTGTAATTAATATCATGAACATTTTACTTCACATATATTGTTATATAACCTAAGCAACATTACATTATTCAATTCCTGCAAGAAACCTCTTTGTTGCCATCACTTAATACATAGACAATCATACGGTTATATAAATGAAAACAATCCACACATCACAAACCATACTGATATACTCCCAGTTACAAACATTGTACACCACTTAAAAATCTACCCAATTGTTTTCAGTCAAACATTACATAGCTCATTTAAGTTCTGCTGCCTTTTAAACCTCATTCCTCCCTTAATGTTTCCAGCATTCCCATTTTTTCTTATGTAGTTTGCTGTTGCCATTTTATAAAGATCTCTTTTCCAGTTGTTTTATCTCTGTTACTGTGGAAACAGAGTGTTTGTGGAAAATGATAATTCACTGTACTCCAGAAAGTGGCGAAAACAATTATCCCAGAAATCAGGGAATATTGAGACCAGTGTGAGATTTAAGCGGCTGTACCCAGCTCTATTCAGAATATTTATTTATTTTTTCCTTGTCTATCGAAGTATTTTTTTGATGCAGAACAGGCTAAGGGGAAAGTACAAAAATTTGTCCAGCAAAAAGTGGGCCATCAAAAACAAAGGGAATCTTCTCATTAACCTGCTAATAAAGCTCCTAGAGAGACTTTACCGGTGAACCTTTTCCAGTGTTCCAAAGGAAATACTTGAGAGACAGAAAAGAATCACTGGCGCTGACCAGAAGAATCAGGAGTATCTTGACTGGCATCTGACGTTGGTAGATGGAGAGGAAAAGGAAGAGGACCAGCAACACTGAAATTAGTGAATAAATATGAGACTAAAATATCAAGTCACTTATGTGAAATACAGTGGATATAAAAAATGTACATGCCCTTGTTAAAATGCCAGATTTTTGTGATATAAAAAAATGAGATCACAATAAATAATTTTAAACTTTTCCCACTTTTACTGTGACCTATAACTTGTACAATTCAATTGAAAAACAAGAAAATCTGTTGGGGGAAAAAATAAAACACGTACAATAAGCTGGTTGCATAAGTGTGCACACTCTTAAACTAATACTTTGTTGAACCTTTTAATTTAGTTACAGCATTCAGTCTTCTCTGGTACACACCTGCCATCAGTTAATGATTAACTCCAAATAATGTTCATCTGTCCTAGTAGGATTTTGCTTACATTTACGCAGTTGCCTGCTACAGCAAAAGCCATGGTTCGCAGAGAGCTTACAAAGCATCAAAGGGATCTCATTGTTGAAAGGTATCGGTCAGGAGAAGGGTACAAAAAACATTTCACAGCATTGGCTATACCATGGAACACAGTGAGGACAGTCATCAAAAAGTGGAGAAAAATGGGACAACAGTGACATTACAAAGAACTGGACATCCCTCCAAAATTCATGAAAAGACTAGATGAAAACTGGTCAGGGAGGCTGCCAAGAGACTTACAGCAACACTGAAGGAGCTGCAGGAATTTCTACCAAGTACTGGTTGTGTACTACATGTGACAATCTTCTGTATTCTCCATATGTCTGGACTATGGGGTAAGGTTGCAAGACTGAAACCTTTTTCTTACACAGAAAAACATCCAGGCCTGGCTAAGATTTGCAAAACAATACATACTCTCCCTAAAGCATGTAGGAAATCATGTTATGGTCTGATGAAACCAAGGTTGAACTTTTTGGCCACAATTCCAAAAGGTAAATTTGGTGCAAAAACAACACTTTGCATCGCCAAAAGAGCACCATCCCCATGGTGAAGCATGGTGGTGGCAGTATCATGCTTTGGGGTTGCTTTTCTTCAGTTGGAACTGGGGCTTTAGTCAAGGTGGATGGAATTATGAACCGTTCCAAATACCAGGCACGTTTGGCCCAAAACCTTCAGGCATCTGCTAGAAAGCTGAAGATGAAGAGGAACTTCACCTTTCAACACAACAATGACCCCAAGCATGCACCCAAATCAACAAAAGAATGGCTTCACCAGAAGAAAATAAAGTTTTGCAAAGGCCCAGCCAGATTCCAGACATAAATCCAATAGAAAATCTGTGGGGTGACCTGAAGAGGGCTGTGCACAAGAGATACCCTTGTCATCAGACAGATTTGGAGCGCTTTTGCAAGGAAGAGTAGGCATATATTGCCAAGTTAAGATGTTTCATGCTGTTAGACTCCTACCCAAGAAGACTAAATGTTGTAATTAAATCAAAAGGTGCTTCAGCAAAGTATTAGTTTATGGGTGTGCACACTTATGAAACCAGCTTATTATACTTTTTTTTTTTTTTTTCCCCCTAACAGATCTGTTTTTCAACTGAATTGTACAGGTTATATAGGTCACATTAAAGGTGGGAAAAGTTTGAAATGAACATATCATTTTTAACAGGGGTGTGTACACTTTTTATAGCCACTGCAAGTCTTTACAAGAAAAAGTGTAAAGATTGGACTTTTGTTGGGTTTGTTAAACTTGAGGGGAACTAAAACGCATATACCCCACTTTGTCATTGGTATTTGGAAGGACACTGAAGAGAAAGGGGAAAAAAGAAAAGCAACGGTCAGTTTGTTTAACAGTAGTTGTATAAACCATTTTATGATATAAATTGCATGTTATATAGTAAAGCATTTTCAGTTATTGCTGTGTTATAAGATACTAAAGTAATGAAGTACCCTTTTTCTTTTTTAGTTTTAAGAAATGTAGGCATTGCAATGTAAAAAGTGACAAAAGGATGTGCAAGTGATTATGCTGTAATCTTGAGGTTTTTGAGGTGGGGAATGAGTGTAAAAATGCACAGATTATTATATATGTAGAGTTATGTTCTGTCTTACTTCTGCATAAGTTGAGTGTCTGGATTAAGGCCCCTGACTTGATCAATAAGTTTTTTGTGTGAGCAAGTAAATAAGAGGACACGGAATGTAATTAAATGTTTTCATTGGGAAAGAAACATTCAGTGCAAGTTGAGAGTCTTGCAGATCAGGGCAGCTGTACATTTTGTACTTCAGTTTCCTTGGAGACAAACTGACTACAGGGGCAATAAAAGCCAGAGCACTTTTTTAAGCCTAAAGGTTAATGTTTTCTGAAATTATGCAAGCTGTTTTTCACATTTGGGAGGAGAATAAGAACAGACAGCAATTAGTGTAAGTAGAAGCACAGGTTGTAACATGCATCTTAGCATGGATAACCTTAATGTTATGTTAAGTAATGCCTTTGTGTGCAGCTGTCGATTTGGGGACAGATTTTTGCAGCCAGGACACAAGTTCAAATGGAGATGAGAAAAAAAAACTGTTTAAAAGATCAACCTGCCAAACATTAGTGGGTGCATGTAACACAAAATCTGGAAATAGACCTTTAAAAAGCTGTCCTATTATAGTTGGAAATAATGGCTACACTAAACATTTATTTGGAACATGAATCCCCTCACAGGTATAGATAAAAAAAATAAGAGTATTGATTCATATTAATAAGTACACAGTGCAAATAGCATTGTTACAGAAGACATTTGGAAGGAAATGAGCATGTGAATGTAATAAAGTATTTCAGAATGTGTATTCAGCAGAATATCGGGGCCAAAGGAAAAGGAACATACTTTACACTAATTGCCGAGGTGCTCCAATAGTGATAGGAGAGGAAAAAAATGATAGTAATAGAAGATTTGTGGTAATAAAGGGCTGCTGGTAAGGGAGAAGGATTACACTGGCATGTATTTACATTCTAGCTAAAACTGCTATTGTGGAGGTTAAGACATTTTGGGTGAAATCTGCTTTAAGAAGCGAATATTACTTCTAGGAAGGGACTGGAACTTTATGTGCAACAGCAAGGATGTATATAGGGGACATGGAAGGGAAAGTGACAAAAGAGGGTAGATTTCTCAGGAAATTTATGTAAATATTTAGTATGGAAGATGTGACTTGAAGTTACATATTATTCCCCAAGGTACAATAACTGAGCAAGGCTAGACAACACGGAAATTGTATTTCTCAGGAACATGTGCATTTAATTTTAAGCTTCAACACATATCCAATAACTATTTCAGATCATGCAACAGTAACAACGAAGATAAAAATGCAGGGTAATAAATTAAAAAATTAGACAATGGTGCTTCCTCGCCTATCTGTTAAAAAAAAAAAAAAAAAAAGAAATTTAAGGAATGGGAATATGCACGAGTTTAGAAAGATTAAGCAGCTTTTTTTTTTTTAATAATAACACCAGAGCACAAAAAGTCTTATACTGTTAGTCAACATAAAGTTGAAGGGGCTGTTGCCAAACAGAGGAAGCCTATAACAAGAAAATAACCAGAGATCCTATAGAGATATTAGAGATATTTCAGAAATGTTATGAACATTTTTATATAGCAGAGGAATGTGGAAATCCTGAAAAAGCACAAATAGAAATATTTCTGGAAGATTTAAAAATGCCAGTGTTAGAGGTAGGTGAGGCTCAACAATTAAGTTAAGATAGGAGGAGATGAGATAAAATTGTGATGTGTAATCAATCTGTAAGAAAGTCTCCAAGAATAGATGATGATCTTGTGGAAGTTTGGAAGCTAGGGAAGAAAGTGGTAAAGACCTGGAATGTTTTGTTTTGTTTTGTTTTAATAGTATTTTAAAAGGAAGGGAAGCACCAACATCCTGGATGAAAGCTGTGGTGGCTGTAATACCTAAAGATGACACATCAGAACCAGCTTCATATAGGCCCATTTGATTTTTAAACCATGGTTGTGTTTTTATGTTTATAATGGCTAAAAGAATGGCAAAGATGTTGACAAAATTGATAGATATGGATTGTTTGTGTGTGGGTAATCATTTGACGACATTTAATAGAACAGTGATGATCCAGATGGAAGCAGAGTATAACAAAATACTGTTTGTTTTTTCTGCATAGACCCACCAACATTCAGTAGGGTAAGCTGTTTTGAGTAGTACAAAAAAGCATTTGTATTCCCTAACACAACAATAATGTTAATTAGGAGGATATATGACCAGAGGCAAAAATTAAAGTGGAAGGGTGCATCTCTGAAAAAGAAATCTGCAGGGATGTCCTCTTTATTTGCATTATATTTTGAGCCATTGACAAAGAAAATGGGGGACTCAGAAATTCAAGAATAGAACTGGTATGGTAATCTAGAAAAGTTGGCTTTATTTGCAGATGATACTATTTTGTACCTGATAAAACTTTGAAAAGGCCATCTCAGGGTTGTGGAACATTGTGAGATAGTTTTACATTTTTTCAGGATATAAAATGAATGAAGATAAAGCAAAGACTTTTAGCTGTAAACTATCTACCCACACATGAATTGCTTCGGCAATACCCATGTTTGAGGACATGATGAAATGAAGTAGTTAAGAGTATAGGTTAAAAATATTTTGCTGTGGCAGATGAGGATATATTGGAAAAGGCTAAACAAAAGATAATGCAAAAGTTGAGAAACTGAAAGCACTTGTTTATGGATAGCAAGATACAGTGACATTTTTTTTAGTCCCTTTAGTTTTATATACAGGTCAGGCAAATTTTTATCAATCAGGAGAGAAGTTGTGGGTAGTAATTGGTAAAGACTTGAAGGATTTTATCTGGGAGGGGAAGGATCAAGTGGAAAAGTTGATTCTGCCAATGGAATAAGATGGTTTAGGCTTACCTGATTTGATATTTTAGAGCTATAAAGTTAAGTCTCATGTACATAGCATATTACAGAATGTTATAATTCAGTGGAAAGAGATGGTGAAGAAGCAAAGTGTGGGGAGGGGGGGTTCAAAAAATAAGGAGAGAGTAGGATTTTGTATGCAGATCCTTAATGAGCATATCATCCGTACAGAATATTGTATTCATAAAGTAGCAGAAACTATAAAAACTAAGCCAACACGAGAATACAGAATGGAGAGTCTTTTGATAGAGAGAACTGCAATTAGGGGTGCAGAGACTAGGCAAAAGGAGGCTGGAAGGAGGAGGAATGCTGTAGACAAATGAAGACAACTTAGTGGTGAATCTATCTAATCATACTCTTCATGTTTTGCACAATTAATATTACAGAAAGGTTTGACTTTTATTCTAGCATCTGAAGGTAACATACTAGATGCATTGACTGAATTGATAATTTTTCTAGAAATTTGAACTTTGACGTTATTTGTTAATGATAACATCAAGGAAGTTCTTTAAGAAAACCTAGTACTTTTATTTTGAATAATAATCCTATAGTTTAAGCCTTTGAAAGGACTTGTGAAAATTACTTATTGTTTTTAATCATATTATCACTGAATGAGAAGAAAGCACTCGAAGAGTTGGAACAAAATATACTGCTAAAAAGCTTTGATGAGGGGCAAGTTATTGTGATTATAGATATGAAGGAATCTATTCAGTCTGTTATTGAGTTTTTAACTGATGAGACTACATACCAGGAGATTAATGTAAAACAATTAGATCAATTGAAAAAGGAGTTGAACTCTGATGTATTTTTTATGCATGTGAATGGAATGTTTGAAATTGAACTAATGAGTTATTTTTTTATCCCTTACCCAGTTGTACCCATTTGTTACAGGTTACCAGAAATACATAAGTATGTTGAAACCCCCTGTGATACTAGTAATTTTGGGTAGGAGATGGTTTACAGATCCTGTTTCAGTCTACTTAGAAAAATAATAGAATGATGTGTTGGTTCCTCGCAGAGTATTCTCTGATTCAAATTACTTTTTACATCCATTATATACTGGATCCTTTCAAAATTCATTGCATGAGGATACCTTATTGGTTACAGTTTCTGAGCTAATGATTATTTTAGAGAATAATGCATTTAACTTTTCAAGGAATACATTACTTGCAGATAAAAGGTGTTGTGATGGATACTCCTGTTGCTAACACCTATGCTAATATTGTACTTTCACAATGGGAACACCACTATATAGTTAACAGTACAAGTTAAATTTGTAAAAAAACATTGTTTTATAAACAATTTGTAGATGTGTTTCTGTTATGTAAAGGCAATGAGTCACAGTTAAAGTAGTGCGTTATATATCTGACGGAAATGTTATCTTCTAAAATTTAAATACGAGGTATCCCATGCATTTATAAATTGTGTAGATATCACAATATATGTTAATAAAGACAGTAAATGTTAAGTTCTTACCTGATTAGATCCAGTATGCACCCCACTTTCCTTTTTAACAATATACCTAAGGGGCAGATAATTAGTATGGTGAAATTAAATACAGACCATCAAATAATGAATGAGCAGTTAAATGAGATGGCTAATAATTTCTTAAAAAGAGGGTCTGGTAAAAAAGAGCCTTGTGCAGAGTGAGTACTACATAATATAGATTCCACAGGCAAAGCGTTTGGTGAAGTTAAGTATAGCAGACAACCGATTGTATAGATAGGGTACCAAATAGTACCATTCACAGATATACTAGAGCATTACAAAATGTTCTAGCAAAGCGTTGGCCTATCTTGACATATCACGAGAAATTAAAGAATTTCTTAACCTGATAAACCTATATTTAGTTATAAAAATAGAATACATTTCAAACATTTCAAACATTGTTTGTGTTATAAAGAAAAATTCATATTGATAGAGGAATAAAATATACAAAGTTTGGCGCTTTTCAGTGCAGGTCCTATGTTTCTTATAAGTGTATAAGCAATGGTGTGATTTTTATCCATCCTGTGACTTTAAGGAGTTATGAGATTAAATGTTTTGTGACTTGTGATGCTACAAATTTAGTATATTTAGCTATATGTACAGAATATAAACCATTTTTGGTTGCAAGACCGTTTGTAAGTTAAAGGATGGAATTTGTTCATATCTATCTGATATTAGAAGGGATGTTGTATAAAACACTTTATATAAGCATATTATAGAGAGATGTTCAAATCATGCTTTTAAATTTCTGTATTTAGAAACTAGCTCTAAATATCTGTAGGGGAGGGCATTCAACAAAACAAACAAAACAGAAAGAACTGAATATAAATGGATTGATTTGCTGAGAGCTGATCGCAAACCAGGTCTTATGTTGTAAATGTTAAATGTATTTTAAAGGTACAACTCTTTAGGTATAATATTTATTTATCTTCAGAAAGTTTGTTTAATTATATTTATTTTGAAATGTAATAGGACGTTTTCTTTATGTTGTACTACAATGATGCATTTAAACATCATTTGATCTTTTAAACAATTATTTAATTATATTCTTAGCACTTGAGAAAGTGTTGCAAAAGCTTGTTATATTTGTGAAAGCTTGTGGAATAAAATTTCTTATCTGGTGTCCTGAACGGCTTCTGATTTTTGTTGGCAAAGATTAGGAAGAGACTGGATAATTCCCAATGAAACAATGGGTGGACATATGTATTGCTCCCGAATAAGTAACAAAGTTTCTAAGTTTTAGGATTTTTGTTTGGAAATGTTTGCATAGGTATTTTTATACCCCAAGCAGATTCTAAAGCATTTTTCCTCGGGTAAATAGAAAATGTTGGAAGTGTGATGGGGAAGAAAGAGGTAATTGGGAACATATGTTTTGCAAAGTGTAACGAATTGGTAGACTTTAAAATTTCCTACAGAGTACTGTGTCAGAAATATTGGGTGAGCAAATGTGTACGACTAAGGAAATTATTTTTTATGCTGGGATACAGGATCTGAATTGTCTAGACATAGTAAGGCCTTGTTGAGTTTAATTCTGGTGGCTGCCAAAAAAAAGCAATTACTAGGAAATGGAATTCAGACAACATTGGGTTTAGACTTTGAAGTGGTGAATATTTTAACAGAGATAAAAGAACAGGAAGTGGGATCTTACAAAGGGTAGGAGCAAACTGCTTAAAAATGGAAATTGTAGGAATGATACATGCAGAATAATGTTTTGGAGGAGGAGTGAGGTTTAAGGGAAGGCAAGAATTGGGCAATTTATGTAATTTATAATGGATTGATTTTACATCACACATTTTTTTATGCAGTGTTTCTAACTGCGAACATGTTTAACATGGTTGTTTTCTTGTATGTTTGCCTATGCCTTGAGTGGTAATTGCTGCTTTGATTTGCTGATTGTTCCATGCTTATAGTACAGTTACTGCTGTGGTAACCAGTATACCCAAGTTTCTGTTTTGATTAAGTACCTCTTAGATTATTTTGTTTAGTTATTTATTTTGTTCTGTGCTGGTGAATTGTTTGACCAGATCGTAACTGGAATACTACTTCTGTTGCATAACTGTATGGATATGTGATTGAAGGCATCTTCCAAAAAATGGTAGTAGCACCATCAGTAATTAAAATTCCAATGCATAAAAAAAAAAAAACAAAAACAATAATACCATGGAGCAGGAACTATAGCTAAAGTACCTTAGTATCATTAAAATGTACATGTGAATGTTGATATTTTTCTTGTTTCCTTTAAGGAAAGCTTCCTTATATCTCAGTCATTAAGTGTCGTAAACAATGGATGAGAAAGCACGGAGCTGTTTGTTGCAGAACCGTTACACACTGGAACGGGACATCAAGACATCATACATTATGGATCACATGATCAGTGATGAAGTTCTAAAACCACATGAAGAGCAGAAAGTCCGTGCTTTGGTAAGCATCTTTTGTTTACAGGTTCATAGGTTAATACTAGGCTAACTTCCCTTGTGGGCCACTTTAAGCCAAGCCAATTTTCATCATGGATCAAATTACACTTATCAATTACCAGTCCTATATTGATATACTACCTATAGAACTATGGTTAGTTCCCTTTAAGATATGACTACTTCTTGGGCAGTATCACTGAGTATTAATCTGGGGCCATATTGTTGGAAAGAGCATTTAGTCTTGCTTTGTGCTAGCATAAACTTGAGATAAGCTATTAAATGTTGTCTGAAATGTTCACAGTATGTGATGATTCATGTGTTTACAAAACTTAACATCTGAATGTTCTAAAGTCACAAGAGCTGAAAGAGTTTGCTATCAAAATCGCGAATGATGGAACAAATTCCATTCATTCGCACGAATCACAACACCAAAAACTGCAGAGGAAGAAAAGTCAGTATGTCGAATGTAATACCAAATATTTGAGTTTGGCATTATTCGACATACCACAACAATGAACCAGAAGTTAGGCAACGCTATAATATACACACACTTCCCTCTTACTGATGACACCAATATTCTCGTAGCTTACATAATGAAATCACAGTACTCCATAAAATATGATTTATTCAGGATTCAAGTATCAAAGACAAACTCGCACAATAAACGTACTCTCTCCCATTCAAGGCCTGCATATTTATTAATACTTTTCTGAAATCCTAAGCCTTCCTCCTTAGGTATGGATGAAAAAGATCTGTTACATAAATTGTCAAAAATATTAAATCCTTATTCCACATCTCTGGTGTCAAATGACTCAAAAGTCCCATGAATCATTAATCATATGGGATACATTGTTGTAAATATGTTTCAGCCATCTCTCTATAACTACACCGAATGGAAATGTCTTAGATTTACTACCTGAAATAATCAGCTGAAACAGTGGATCTAAAATATCCTTATGTATTTTTGGTATTCCCACTATGGTAGCTAATGTGGGATACTCTACTTTAAGAAATTTATATAATTCTTCAGTTATTTTACTATCCAATAGAAATTCTTCTAGGTGTAAATCTATCTGACGGTGTGCTATATTCACCTCATTTTTAGAAATTGTTTCATATGTATTAGTACTATTAAGTATTTCATACATCTTATATGCAGAGGTTTCATATAATACTACCCCTTTCCCTTTGTCGGGTTTCATAACTCGAATACAACTGTTACTACATAGGTCTTGTGGGGTCTACCTGACATGGTCGACAGTTCATATGGTCGACAGTTCATTTGATCGACAAGCATTTTAGGTGGGGGGCTTCGCTCCCCCCCCAATGTGGCGGGCTGTGCCCCCCCCCAACTATATATATCAACTCCAGGGTTGCACAGCATTGGGGAAGGGGGCAAATCTGCTTGTCGACCAAATGAACTGTTGACCAAATGAGTGTCAATCATATGAACTGTCAACCATGTCAGGTAGACCCGTCTTGTGGTATATCCCATTCATTTTTGTTCAAATTCCATTTTGCTCTCATTGTAAACTTATTGTCTTGTTATTTATATAAATCCTCAGTTATAACTTTTTCTAAGGTAATCAAAATGGGGTGAAGGGGGGATTAAATTTGCTTTTCTTTAATTGCCCTTGGTGGGAACTTTTTACTCCTTTAAAAAAGATAGCTAAATTTGGTCTCGTAAGATGTAGTTTAAATTCGATCAATACAGCCACTAAATTAAACTAAGTAATTAGCACAAATTTCATGCCCTTGGATAACTAAGTGAAATATTCCTTTTTTAATTGAAAGTCAGTGTAATTGTATATATTAAAATTCTCACATGAATATATGACCTGATCTCTATCCACTATCTTATCCCTTATTTGCACCTGTTCCTGTTCCATTTCCTTGGTTTCTGATCCATTGCTTTGTAATTCCTTTTCCATTGGCTCTGTCCTGAATCCCATCTTTCCTGAATCCCATCTTTCCTGATTTGTAAATTGAGGTTCTTTGCCCTTCCCTGTGATAAAACTTTTCAGTAGATTGCACCTCTCCACTACTGTGCATATTACTTTAATAATGTATCTTCCTATTGTTCCTCCCTTCTTTTTTATCTTTGTTTTCCCATGAATATACAGTTAGGGATTTAGAACAGTATAGAACCCAATCTATTTTTTTTAACATTTTATCCTTGTATCTTATCACATTTATCCCTTACCATATCAAACTGCTTGTTTCTAACCTATCCCATTCTGGATACGATAAATCATTTACAATCACAGAAATAAGTTTGTCAACATCTGCTAACAAAGTGAATAACCTACGGTCATTAAAATCAATTAACAGTTTCATATACTGAAATCCAAAAGTATCAGATAATTTTTCCCACTCAGTACACATTTTGTCGTTTAACCCCCATTTGAAAAAACAAGTCCAACTGGTACTATTCTGAGTTCTAAACAATGACTCACATAAACGTTGTCCATTTGTATAACTTTAATTTTCTCTAACTTCTTTCCCATGTTGTAAATCATATCTCTCAACGTGCCTTCTGTTGTTTCTCGAACAACATTTGAATAAACAGTCTCTTACCATGCTGATCAGATTCAAACTTATAATTGGACTGAAAAAATTGCTCAAACATATTGTTCCTTCTAGAGCAATCATTATTACTGCTATCCTTATTAAATTGTTCAGCTACTTTATAATTTAAATTGTCAACACTACCTTTTGCTGTGGTGTTGGACACCACTGATGTATATGTCCGTTTTGGCACAGTTCGCTTAGGTTTAGCCCCACATCTTTGAAATTCTTCCTCCTCAGCTGCTAGACGCTGTACAGATTCTGCCCTGTCAGCTGCACTTCCGGTGTTGTGGAGCTCCACCTCAAACCTCTGGCCATTCAGAATAGTGGAATTCCCAGTAGATAAATATTAAGGCCTGTCATGCCATTATTTGGTGCTTTCAAGCCTTCTGCAGTCGCTCCTCCTTCCAATAATGGGGATCCATTGGTGTAACGTGTTGATGTCAACCTTCAGTCAGGTTGACTGCACAAGTCAATCAAATGTGTTAACTTCCCCTTAAGGATGGTTACCACTAATTGCAGCCGTTGAATCTCCTCTCGTTGTACCGGTGTAAATATGGATGGGATGTCATCGAGGGAGTCCATAGTGTAAGCAACAACGAATTACCACAACAGGATAGCGTACCCTCAAACTGAACCACAACAATGAACCAGACATTAGACAATGCTATAATATACACATACTTCCCTCTTACTGATGACACCAATATTCGACATACACTTTTCCCTGCACCTTTGAGAACACCAAAGGAAGTTATACTTTTCAGGAGTACGTACGTACTGCACAACACTAAACTGCTCATTTTTTTGCAGGGGGGGTAAGCCCCCTGCACCCCCCCCCCCCCATGGGGAGCTGCACCCCCTGCTTAATTATATATTCCAACTCTGAGATCACAGTACAGTGGGGAATAGGATACATTTCCCGATCCACACTGTACTGCAATCTCGAGTCCTAAGGTCGACTACATATGTGTGCATGCACAGTGCATTTGCTGAACTGGTGACTCAAAAACATGTAGGTTCGGCAACACAAGAGTTAGCCAACTGTTATTCGGCATTCTGTGTTCGCCGAACCTACAGTCGTCATTTTGATAGTAAACCGCAAAAAGTACCAGCCTAAATAGGCATCTATACACATTTCACATAGACTAATTGGATGATATCTGAAATGTTACTCATCTGATACTTTTCATGTGATGGTATAACTGAGATTTCAGATTTAGTATGTGGCAAAATTTATATCCAAGACTAAACTGTGTATTTGAGAGTGAGTGCATTTTAACAGCTTTATGTGTGCACACTTGAAAGATACTGGCTTTAATGGTTTCAGAAAATGTGTAGAATATTTTGTAGCTTTCAGTCAGCTTAACAGTTTGCTTGCAGTGCTGAAAAGAACATAACAAATGGAAGCATCAGCTATAACAATTGATTTTTCATGCAGTTAACCATGCTGCTGTTAGCATTCTTAACAACTCTGATGATTGCCATGGTTTGTTGCTTACCAGGCAGCTGTAGTGTCTCATCTACTAATTGAATATTTTATTTTTGTGTTTAATAATTAATTAAATTATGCATGTTAACTGGTTAGGGGACAAGCCTCTGGACCCTTTTTCAGACTTGACGCAGGACAGGCAGACAAAAATAAGCTTACATTTGTAGTAAAATGAAAGAAAATTAGATACCATGTCAAGAGGAAGAGTCTATTTACAACTGTAGCATGATGCACCATCTACAATATGCAGGGGAGGAGGGATGAAACCAACCCAAAATAAGTCATATACTCATACAAACTAGTGCTGAAGTCAAGCATGAAAATAAAGATAATACTTGCACAATATGCTGATTTTCAGAAATTTAAGACTGTTTTGGGATCAGCCAGCATTGGTAAAGTATTTACATTTATTTTGTCATATGTTGTAAGTCTCTGAACCAATTCTTCAGATCAGTTTGGGCATGCTGCTCCAGCTGGCTGGTCCTATTGTGGAAAATGCTTTTTCACAGGTAGCTAAAGTATATGGTGGTCTAGATAACTGCAATCGATATTTCTGAGGAAGTAACTTTGTCTAATGTTAAATTTGTGAAGGAGAAGCAGGGCAGTATCTTTCATGGAGTACTTTGTGAGAGTGTTGAGAAGAAGAAATACTGTGGCTTGCTAGAGGGACATGTTTTTTTGTTGTGTAATACAGTTAAGCAGTTTGTTGTTGACAGTATTAACAGATCTGAGTTTTGTTTTCTACAGATTAACTTGAGGGGTTCTCGGTAAAGCATAGTGCTATAATAGGGAGTCCACATTCAAGTCTGGGGAGGAGTACATTTATTACAGGAGAATGTCTAACTTCTGTTGTAGGGCAGTTTTGGTTATGATAGTATTTTATTAACTTGGGACTCTGCTTGCAAGTAAGGAGACACTTGAGTGTCAAGGGTGATGCCTAGGTATTTTTGTTTCTTGTTCCACAGAAGATGCTTTCCTGCATGGTCTTTAGTAACAGCGTGTTTTCCTAAGGTTGTATGGTGTACTAAATGGCATATTTGTGAGTTTTCAATTGCTGACAGTTATGAATCCAATTCCAGAGCAATTTGAAGTCATTGTGGAAGTCACTGGCAAGAGTGGTGTGTTTTGCATTGCCTTTAGTGAACTGTTTCATTGGCATAAAGAATATACTTAATATGTGAGATTTCCCAGGTGAGGTAATTTTATGAACAGAGAGAAAAGTACTGGTCCAAATACCCAAGCCCGAAGAGTTCCTTTCTATATTGTGCACGCAACTGAATGTTTATCTGAGCCAAGTAATTTGAAAGTTCTGTTAATAAAATGGAAACTAATTGTTGAATTAGCATAACATGATCCATTATAAAAATTGTGCCAGTTCACTGTTCCACAAAAAAATAAAATAAAAATAAAAACTTCAAAACATTGCATAAGTGGGAGGCTGTGACCCCCACACCCCCCCTACTTAAATATACCAACTCTGAGATCACACTACAGTGAGGAAAATGGCAAAGTAACGGAGGCGGCCAAGCAATTTCTTTCCCAGGGAAAAATGGCTTGTATGCCGTTTTGCTATTTTGCTGTTTCGTGCTTTCAAGCTCGATCAAGGCGCATTCAAAGGATTGTGTCTTCGATTTATATAATAGGAACCCTAACAATGCATAATGCAGTCGACAAGTACATACAGAATCGGCTATAGTCTCCTAGTATCACATTGAGTAATATAACGACATTAATTTGTGACAACTTTCATGGAAAAAACATAGTAGATAACGGTGACATGCTAACTACATTGGAACGGCAATGAGCATGCTGCTAGTAGCAATTAACATGAATAACACATGAATGTTTTATTTATTATACATCTGGAAAAATAAAAATACTAAAAAATCTTTCCACAAAAATTGGAGCCAAAAAAATAGTGTAAAAATAAGTGCTTTTGTTCTTTAAGTAGAACTTCTTCAGATTAAACACAAATAAAAGCTGCAGTCTTTAAAAACATGAATTAACCAATCAGTCTACAAAACCAGGGCTTCAAAGATGTGTTCTCTGATGAGCCCCATCAGTCCTCCAGAAGTGCTGCAATCTTTGGAGGCAGTCGGGGGTCAACTTTATTTGCACCCAGAAACCTGGGCACACTTGACAAAAAATGTATTGGGTGCTAAATGTAATATCCAGTGGCTACTAGCTACTAAATTCCCTTTTCCTTCCCCCTTCCAAACACCAGCAAGAAACTCCCTGATGTGCCACCCAGTCAGAGGGAGCAGGCAACCCAAGAAGTTCAAAAATTGCTGCAAAAAAGTAATCCACAAGGTCCTGACCAAACAGAGGATTTGGAACTTACTCCTGCTTCTTTTTGCTGTCGAAAAAAGACAAGGGACCCAAGGCCCATACTGGATCTAAGCAATTTGAATCTTTATGTAAAGAAGTTGAGGTTCCAAATGATTGTGGTTGAGTCCATTCTGCTCCATATTGCGCAATGCTGTTTGGATGTGCTCAGTAGATCCCAAGAATGTGTACTGTCACATCAAAATAGACAGGCGCTCCAGGAAATGCTGCACTTTCGGCTGTGAGCCAGTCACTTTCAGTTCAGAGCACTGCCCTTCGGACTCACTACAGCCCATGGGTGTTCACCAAATGCATGGCAGTTGTATTGGCTCACATGAGACTCAAAGGATTTCGGGTGTTTCCATATTTAGACAATTTGCTCCTTGTCGCTCCCACAAGGTATCAAGTTGTTTAGGCAAGAGATCATCTGATCCAACTCTCACACTCCTCGGGTATCACCATAAATTTAAGCAAGTCTAATCTGACTCCTGTGCTGAGCCTAGAAACCTAGAATTCTTAGGAACACAGTTGAACATGAAAGATCAAATAGCTTCTCTTCCCCTACACTGCATAACGACACTGAAGAATCATTTTCCGGAACTGTTATCCCACCAGTCCCCCCCCCCCTTGCATGGCTAGTCTTACAAGTTCTGGGGTCCATGTCAGCAGCGATTTTTGTTTTTTTCTTGCAAATTCTTCAATGGACATTAGCAGTACATGCAAATTCTTCAATGGACATTAGCAGTACAATGGTCTATACTCTACCAACTTCTATCCATTTCCATCAGACTGATGTCAATCTGCAGATGCCATATCTGTTGGTGGATTCAGTCAGACAACCTATTTTAGGCAGACCCTTTTTGATTCCCCTCCAATAGCCACAGTGACCATGGATGTTTCCCAATTAGAGTGGGGGGGGGGCATTAGAAGGAAAAGATGGTCCAAGGCACATGGTCCCCTGTGGAGACCAGGATGCATATCAATGTCCTCGAGACTAGAGCAATTCTACTAATGCTGCAAGCTTTTCAAGACACACTCCCTCTAGGGACTGTTGCTATTCACACCAACAAAATGTCTGTAGTCTGGTACATCAACAAGCAAGGAGGAACCCATTCTTACCCTTTGTGAAGGGAGACCATGAGTGTCAGGGAATGGGTGATCTCTTTGGACCACCTTCTGGTTGCAATGCACATTTCCCAGGAAAACCAATGAGCTGGTGGACAGACTCAGCAGATCTCTCATAATTCCACACAAGTGGTTTCTCAAGCAGTCAGTAGTGAACATGATCTTCAAACAGTGAGGTCAACTTTGCTGCAACCTTTTTGCCTTTCCCTTCAACAACAAATGCAGAGTGTTCTTCACTCTGATCCCCCCCTCTGGGGTGTCCCAGAGGATGCTGTGGTGCACGATTAGCCCCAGGGTCTCCTGTATTCTTATCCCCCTCTTCCTATTATCCGGAAATTTCTTCAGAAGGCAAGCAGACTGAAGAGCTCGGTCATCCTCATTGCCCCTTTCTGGTCTCAACAGATTTGGTTCCTCTTCCTCTGGTCTCCTCTAAAATGTCCTCCATGGATACTGGAGCTAAGACTGGATTTCCTCTTTCACCCATTAGGATTGGAACATCCCAATCTTCATTCCTTCAAACTGATCGCTTGATTTCTCCACTTCCAACCATAGTGAGACAGTCCAGGCTTGTCTTCTCAGTTCGTAACCTCATTCTAGCCTCTCAAAAAATGTATACTAAGAAGTTCTACAACAATAAATGGAAAATGTTCATTGTTTGGACTGCAAGTAAAAATATTGATCTCTTCTCGGCTACTGACTCGGGCATTTTGCTTTTTCTTATTACCCTATTTAAAGAAGGAGCAAGTTTTTCTAGCATCAAACTTCAACTAGCAGCAATTTCCAATTTTCATACGATTAACCAATCTTGATCCCTGTCTACCTTTAGATTGTGCAGAGCATTTATGAAGGGCATTTTTTGTTGAGACCACCCACTAAAGATCCTTTGCCACCATTGGACCTCACTGTTGTGCTGCAGAGTTTAACTCGAGGACTATTGGAGCCAGCAGTTAGTTGCGACTTTTTTGTCATGGAAGACTATCTTTTTAGTAGCCATTACTTCAGCAAAGAGCATTTCTGAACTACAGGCATCATCTTCTAATCCTCCATATATAATTTTTCATAAAGACAGGATTTCACTGCATACCAATTCCTCTTTTATGCCTAAAGTTTCCATTCAGTTACCAGTATTGTTTTCAAATTTTTCCAACAAAGGAGAGTATATTCTACATCTCCTTGATGTTCATAGACAACTATGTTTTTATCTGCACAGAACAATGCAGCATAGGAAGTCAGACCAATTGTTTATAGCCTTCTTAAGTAACAAACTAGGCCAAGCGGTGTCTAAAATCACACTGGCAAAATGGATTACTGACTGTATCACCTTCATTTATTCCCAGAGAGGCTTCAAACTGCCTCGACCTCCTAGAGCACATTCTACTAGATGTATGGCTACTTCTGCCTTCTCATCCAGAATTTCCATTGATGAAATTTAGCTGATTTTAAAATTTTAATTGCATATCTAATGAGCATTGAATTTGTCATATGACTACCTTATGTTGTTTTTTTTTCTTTCTCACTGTTAATATCTATCAGATTTTAAGTCTTCAATTTGCTATGCTACCTGTATATAAGACTAAGTATCGTAATTGCATTCTCATTGTATACAGTGTCACTACCTGCTACTACTGTAAGAACTGTCTTCTAGAAGCATTGTTACATAAGATTATTGGTCTTGTCTCCCACTTGACCTATTTATTCTGTTCTATTCTTTTTACCGTTATGAATGCCTGTCACTATTTTTTTTCTTTATTGTATTATACGATTTTCTTTCTACTAACATAATAGTCTACTAACAATGGAGCTTTTCTCCCCGGGCCTCCGCTGAAAAAGGGTTTTATGCCCATTCGGACTCTCCCAGTAAACAAATGTGAAATTAAAATAAATAAATTATGCAGTAACCACCCGATCAAACAATCGCACCTTTGTTGCGCACTGCAAATTGGATATCATGTCTAGGAGCAGGGCTTCCTTTGGCTGGATGGTGCTCCAGCATATCCTTCCATGAGGGACACCCAGGAATCACATAGCTGGGGACTCTGACTGTATTATGAGGAGGAATGAAGAGGACACCATCAGATTAGAAAGTTATGCCGTACCATAATTTGGCATGTGTGTTGTCCATCTTCATTCCTCCTCACCTTCCCTCACAGTCATTCCCCTGCCTTATTCCTTATAAAGGATCTATGGAAGATGGTGGGGCACTTTGTTCCCATGTCTGAGCCTCATTTGCCTTTCTTCTGTTTTGTTCTGGTTATAGATAGATGGTGAATCAGCAAACTAGATATGAGGTGCTTAGGTAGGTGTAGTGCATTATGGGTAAGAGGGAGGAGCTCAAGATTCGGATCCAAGTCTAGAAAATGTGGCCAAGCTGGATCCAAGACCCTATCATGAGGAGGAATGAAGATGGACAACACGGATGCCAAGTTATGGTAAGACACAACTTTCTATTAAATAAAACAAAACTATATAATTAGTTTTGCCTGTAAAGATTGATGCATTATTACAGCTGTAAGGTACAAATATGTGTTTGGATCAGGACCATATGGTTACAGATCATGCATTCTTACCTGAAATTATACCTTTGGTAAATAATGAAGAGCTTGGAGAAGGGAGGGCGTATTGTATATGATCCTTCTCTTGAGTAATGTAATGCAAAGTGGGATTTGAAAATGTTTATTTTGAGAGATTTAGTGGAACAACCTTATTGATTTGGGTGGGGTTATTGCCTAAATCTTCACTGTACAGTCCTGCTGTGTGGACCATTTTTTTAATATTCTTTTTATTGAACATTTCAGAATATACAGCATCGCCATTGCTTAAGAACACCATCAAATTTTTTTCTTTTTATGTTGTCAACCCTTGTTGTACAATAATTCATATAGAAATAAACCTTTATATAACAGTGCTTAATATAACCTTCTTTTATTTAATATTGCAACCAACATGATATTAAATTGCACTTTTGTTTTCCCCATCTCTCACTTTGGGAGAGACTACTACCCATTTTAATTATGCCACTTGTAGAGCAGATACTGTAATGTAACATGGGACATAAATTGTCTCCCAGTCTGCTCCACTGAACCTGACAAATACCATCTAGTATAATCAGGAAGAACTTTTCTCCCATTCCTTCCTCATGTTTTCCCTACATTCTTATCCCTGTCCCAAGAACTGCTAGTGCACACCTTTCTTTTCTCAAATTATTGATCTGACCCTTTCAACCTTTACCTGCTCTTTCCATCCTCCTCTCCATCTGACCCCAAGAGTAAAAACTTCCAGCATTTTGGGACTTGTTTCTCATATGCTCTTTCCCATTCCATTATACAGCTATTACATAAATATGTAACTGTCCTGCAATCCTAAAACATAAGCAGATCTCCTGCTTCCTTCTCACCACATCCCCAGCATTTTCCCTCCTCCAACTTACATCTCAGTAACTGAATCACCTATGCAACTATCTAGAATAGTAATTCCATATAATAGGTACAGCTTTATCATATATTCTCAACACCTCATTCCATTCTTTTTCAGATATAAATACACTCTCCACTGTACCCCACCTCCTCCTTAATTTTTCCATCACCAGGCTATATTACTCTCAACTAACCTTGGATATATCTTTCCACATTTAAATTCTCATTGCAATGAACCTCTTTAATAAATACAGTCAACTCGGGAAGAAGAGGTAAATAATCAGTATCATACTTCCCAGGCCTTAAGAACTAATTTCATTTGCAAAAGTTTTAACCAGTCACCTGCCTTCAGGCCAAAGCTTTCACTCTCTTCCTTCCAACTTCTAAATCTCTTCTTGTACTCTTCTTCCTCTCTGTATGAAAAATAATTGGTCTTATTAAACCACCTTCTCCTTCATCCTCTCCAGTTTAGAGTTTTATCTTGTATTTTAATATTAGGATTATTCTGTACACTCACTAATCTGGACTTCCTAAAAGCCTCACCACTACATCCTTCTACTTTCCACAACTCCAAAGTCCTGTTTAGCCTAACATTCTTCCACTCCTCATTCTTCTCTTCACCTTCCTGGCCTTCCTAAGCTCCTAATATGAACTTTAACATTGCTGGCTGCAGATACATCTGGAAGTCAGACATCCTGCATCTTCCCTGTTTTCTTACCAGTCATAATGTTTCCTTCACTATTCTACTCCACATCCGTATTTCATTCGTATCTTCTGAACCCACTTTGTATCTTATCCCTGTAGGAGATGCCTAAAGATGTATAGAACCCTTGAGCTGCTCCGATGGTGTAGATGGATAAAGCACTAACTTTTACCCAGCTGACCTGGGATTGATTAGAGGCTCTGGCGGCGGCTTGCAGAGTGCAGGAAGGGGAGGAAAGGGCAGGGAAGGGCATGCCTGTCTTGCACAAGAAAGCTGTTGTTGATGCTCCCTAAGGGAAGGTCTTTGGATATAGCTGAGTGTGCGGGGAGACAGGGAAAGGGGAAACTGGGTAGGGCATGGGTAGGGCATTTAAAAAACACCCCACTCAGATGGAAGCATACATATCTGAACCCCCAGGGTGCCCATAGATCCATGACTAGCCCCAGCAATTACTGGAATAGACCAGGGGGTAGGAGAACGGCTGCTAGACCTGTCAAGGACATAGGGCACTGTGGGCTGGGCTGGTACCATGAGGTCTGAGGGGGACCAAAAAAAAATGTATAGAACCCTCGGATGTATTTTATCTGTACTAGATTTTATTAAACCAGCTACTCTGCTGACCATTACTTGGCTCAGCAACTCACTGTAATTTTTTGGCAGTGTCGAACCTAAAGTCCTCTAAACTCTCTCTCTCTTTTTTTTTTTTTTTTTTAATAACAAAATTTTTAACCCGTTCCTTCCTTCCTATCAACTCCTCTCTTACTTTACCCACTTCTTTTCCAACTTTGACTTTCACGGTTTTCTTCCACTTGCATTTAAATCCTGAATTAATTCCAAGTTATTTAAATATCTTCCAGACTTACTGCTTCACTAGATCCAAAGCATTTATTGCCAACATACAATTACCTGCAAACCGCCTAAAGATTTTTCCACTTGCATGTTACTTTTTATAAGCGCTCTTATACCCCCGGTGCTAGTACTTCATCACTAAAACAAATAGTCTAGGGGACAAAGGGGTCTTGCCTTGTAGCCCTCCCTAACTTTACTGTCTTCATTAATTCCCCATTTACTAACAGCAGGGGAGTCGTACTATACTTTGAACCATTCCCTAAACCTTGGAACAATGCCTGGCATTTCTCAAATTCTAAATAGAAATCCCCAGTTGGCTATATCAAATGTCTTATGAATGCCAAAAAAGACAATCCCTGCATGGCTCCAACTTTATGGTGTCTATGGAGTAAGGTATTTCCTCAGTTGCCATCTCTTGGTGTCTTCTCCTAAACAAAACTTCTGTGCATGTCCCTATTGGTCTAGGGAGAATTCCTTGTATCCTCTTGGCAATGATCAAAGTTATGCTGTCCTGGTTTGAGCTTTTCCTATATACCCTTTGGTAACAACAATACTGACTGTGGTAAAAGTACCATTTGATATATGTTCCAGTATTGCATTATTATATATCTCACACAACTTATTACTATGTTTTCCCATCTCATATAGAAGTCTCCAGGTAAAGCACCTTCCCCTTCAAACACTTGCATGGTTTTTCCACCTCCCAATACTGTGTTTCCATATCCAGGTCTAAGTTGCACTGAAGTACCTTCTTTTTTTCTTTTTTTTTTTTCTCTCTCTCCTCATCATTCAGTGGCTGCCTAGCCTGATATGTTTTAATATGCAAACTCAGCATTACCTCTTCAATACCTTCCTTGTCATACCAGATAACACTGCCCTCCCCTCTCGGACCCCCTGTTCTCTTGATCTGCTTTTTATCTCTTAACCAAAAGCATTACTAAGTTTTCCCCATGTACCCTCTACAAATCCTTATCTACTAGCTCTTTTTCTTACTGTAATTTCCATCTCCAGAATTTGAGTCTTAATATTATTTTTCTTCCCTCATAACTATTTTTAACCACACCCATCCTTATTCTCACTCATCTACTTTGTTCTTTTCTTGACTTCTCCAGAGTCTCTCCAAAGACTTAGTCTGCCCTTTCCTCGCACAGCATCTCACTGCATGCTTCTCATACCTGTTCCCTGTATTGGCTTCAGCTCCTTCACTTCAACATCCTTTCACCTTCTGTTCTCATGTTTTCACAGTTCTGCAACCAGGGATCTGAAGTAGGAGATTCATTTGTCTGCAACCTGTGGGTTATGGATCCGATGTCTGATCCGAACCGGCATGGTTTTCCAGCTATGGATCCGAGCTCTCGGCTCCTCCCCTCACCCATAATGCCCTGCTCTCCCCACATGACCTCAGATCTAGTTTGCCGCGCTGGTGACCAGATTGGTTTTCTTGAGCTCTACAGCTAAGTGGATTTTCTAGTTATTCTAGTGCTAAAATTTAATATTTTTTTGACAGTTTGTGTGAAAGTTTAGGTTTCCCTTTTGGTAGTTAAACTTATTTAGTTGTTTTAATATTTTGCAGTTAGTTTCCCTCCCCTCGCTGGTAGCGTAGTGTGTGTTTGGGCCTGTGTGTCTGTCTAGTTTACTTTTACTTTTTTAACATTAGT
Source organism: Protopterus annectens (assembly GCF_019279795.1). NCBI lineage: Eukaryota > Metazoa > Chordata > Ceratodontiformes > Protopteridae > Protopterus > Protopterus annectens. The sequence continues at coordinate 408,718,094 of NC_056745.1, forward strand.
TTAAGTAATTTCTAGGCTCTTAGGATGTCAGAACAACCTAAGGCTATTTTTCCGAAGTGCTCCGAGTGTGGCCACAAGCTTTCCCCTGCTGATGGCCACACTCGGTGCGTTCGATGCCTTGGGGTTGGACACCTCACTTCTGGATGTTCCATTTGTGCAGGGTTCAACCCCAGGGCATTGAAGGAGCGGAGGTCTAAGCTGGTCCTGGCGGGACTTTTGCCCCCGGACTCGGCTCCGACCTCCGCTCCTTCCGGGGTACCGTGTCTGCGGTTCCCTCCTCTCTCCCCCTCCTCCTCCTGGGACTCAACCTCCCTGTAGTGGTTCGGAGGAGAGGGAAGCTAGAAAGAAGGACCGGAGGGCGAAGCACCATAAGCGGCGGGCCGAGACCTCTGTGTCGGCCCCGCCTGCCAAGCGGGCTTCTCCTCCGGCCTCCTTGTCTGCTGGTTCCCCCCTCCTCGGCTCCGGTCACCTGTGTGCTTTTCACCGGGACCTGAGGAGGAGGAGACCCGATCTCCGTCGAGGCTATCCAGGAGGCACTCAAGGCCTACCTCGGTAGCCTCGTCGAGATCGACGTATAGTTTATCGGACGCTGATCTGGACCGGATGATGAGAAGGTTCATCCAGGCCCAGATGCAGATGGGAGTGCTCTTGCCTCCCCCCCTCTGGGGGGGAGCTCGACCCCTTTCTTTAAACCGATAGCTCCTTCTCCGACCTGCTACCCAGGTTCGGAGCACTTGGAGCCGAGCAGCTTCGGAGCCGGGGGTGGGTCGGCACCGATAGTACTTGGTACTTCGGATCCGACCCTGCCCTCGAGTGCTTCGGATCCGACCTCTCGGAGCCTGGATCCGAGCTTTGGATCCGGGGGATCAGTGCTCCTTCGGCGCAGTCTGTGTCGGAACGCACTGTCCCCTCGGATCCGAGTGCTTCGGCGCCGGCTCCGATCCACTCCTCGGATCCCAGGGGGAGCCGATTGTCGGATCCTTTGGTCGAGGTCAGCTCCCCCTCAGCTTTTGATGTAGTGGAGAGGGCCCTGTTGAGGGTTTCCGGACCCCCGGCACTTGCTTCGGCTCCGTCCCACGCTCCATCTGCACTGGACCAGGCTTCCACCATCCGGCCTTTTGGACAGCCCGCTCCTTTGCCCCAAGTTGTTCCTTTGGAACAGGTCACTGCTTGCGAGGAGTCCTCTGACAGCCCCCCGGAGGATGCCCCCCGCAAGCATACGTGCAAAAGGAGGCACATAGACTCCCCCGAGTCTCTCACAGAAGACACGGACTTGGAGGAAGGGGAAGGCTCCCCAAGATCACCCCCTGAGGATGTCTCATTTGGAGACATCATGGAAATGCTTCGCATCAGGGGGGGGGTGGTCTGCCCCCAAGTCTTCCTCGGACGAGTCCGTGTTCTTGGAGGCATTTGAAGCAGGCCCGTCTACCTCTTGGGTGTCCCCTCCTGCCGACCCCCTGGTGGACCTCATTACCACCAGGGTGTGGAAGGAACCGGACACCGTGGAGCCAATCCCAAAAAGGCCCGACCGTATACTCAGTCCCCCGGCTGACCGTGCCCATTGGAGTAAGGGGCCTCCGGTAGATGCCATGTTGACGGCGGCTGCCACCAAGAGGGAACTTGCTCAGGAGAGTCCCTCAGTCCATCCTCCGAGCAAGGAGTCTCGGAAGATGGACTGCTTGGGGAAGCGGATGTTTAGTTCAGCGACCTTCTCAGTGAGGGTGCTGAACTACCTGGCACATGTGATTAGGATGCAGCGCGATCTTATAAAAGAATACGCTGCATCCCCCCCAGAGTCCATGTCGGAGGAGGAGGACAGAGTGCTGCACTCCACCCGTATGGCCACTCTCAGGTCCGTCACTAATACCTCTATGCCGCTACTGTCCCATGCTATGGAAGGTGCCGCTAGAGCCGCAGGGGCAGGCCTAGTTACCAGACGTCAGGCCTGGCTCCGTCATTGCGATTTCACGGAGCCCTTCAAGGCGTCATTTGCGACCCCCGCCTTTGATGGTTCTGCCCTCTTTGGCAAAACTGTTCGTGATACTTTGACCCAGAGCGAAAAGGACGGGAAGACGCTGTCTGCCGTTGGAATCCACTTCTCTGTGCCCCAGAGGCCCTATTCTAGGAACCAAAAGGGCCAGAAGAAGATGTGGTTCCGGAAGTCGCAGCAATCCCAGCCTGCTCCGGACATCCAGTCCTTCCGTGGCAGAGGAGGACAGGGAGGACGCCGCCCCAGGGGCAGAGGGGCTCCCAGGAACTTTGGGTCCAGAGAACCCTTCTCTGAACGGCCCATGCAGCAACCCTGAAGGGTTGCCCGGCTGCTCCACTCTGGAGGCAGTCGGGGGACATTTTTCGGAGCACCTAGCGGCATGGGAGTCCATAACATCAGACCGCTGGGTCCTCCAGATCATATCCAGAGGATACCGTATCCCACTTCGTCACATGCCAAAATTGAAGTCCCTCCCCGACGTTCCACCCGGTCAGTGGGAGGCCGCTTTGGCAGAAATTGGCCATCTGCTAAAGAAAAGAGCCATCCAGCCCGTCCCCCCAGACCAGATCGGATCAGGGTTCTACTCCAGGTTCTTTTTAGTGCCAAAAAAGACGGGGGATCTAAGACCAATTTTAGACCTTTCACTCTTGAACCTGGCAGTTCCCAAGGAGAAATTCCGAATGGTTACGTTGCAGTCTGTTCTCCCCCTTCTGGGAGAAAACCACTGGATGTGCTCCATAGACCTCAAGGATGCGTACTACCACATACTAATGGACAGGCGCTCCAGGAGGTTTCTCCGCTTCGGCTGGGAGCCAGTCACTACCAATTCGGGTCCTTTCCTTTGGTCTCATCACAGCCCCCAGGGTGTTCACCAAAGTATTAGCAGTGGTAGCGGCCCACCTGAGGCTTCAGGGGGTGCAGGTCTTTCCTTACCTGGACGACTGGCTTCTCACCGCCCCAACAAGGCATCTACTATTATTGGCGCGAGACTCCTTTCTCCATCTTGCTCCCCATCTGGGCATCACAATAAATACAGAGAAATCCAACCTAGCACCTACGCAGTTCATAGATTTTATAGGTGCCAGGTTAGACACGAGACGATTAAGAGCCTTCCTCACTGCGGACAGAATTCAGAATCTGCAGCTCCAGGTGCGGGCCATTCTCCACTCCAGCTCAGTTCCGGCGGAGTTGGTCCTGAGGGCTCTAGGGTCCATGGCAGCAGCGATAGCGCTTCTTCCCCTCGCCAGGTTCAATATGCGCATCCTTCAATGGACACTCCTAGTTCAATGGTCGTATCTTGCTCTTCCTATGCATCATCCCATTGCGATCAGCAAGGCTTGCAAGCGGTCCCTCCTGTGGTGGCTTCACTCTCCAGATCTCCACGGAGGCCGCCTCTTTTGTGCTTCTCCCCCTCTCGCCACGGTGACCACGGACGCCTCCCGCCTCGGGTGGGGGGGGGGGGCATTTTGCAGGCCGGATGGTCCAAGGCACGTGGAACGATTCCGAGACCTTACTGCATATCAACGTTCTAGAGATGAGAGCAGTGCTCTTAGCATTGCTAGCACTTCAGGCCTTTCTTCCTTGGGAACAATTGTGATTCAGTCGGACAACATGTCTGTTGTCTGGTATATCAACAAGCGGGGAGGAACCAGGTCTTACCCTCTTTGTCGAGAAGCCATGAGAGTGTGGGAATGGGCAATCTCCACCAACCGCTTTCTCATAGCAACGCATATTCCGGGTCGGTCCAACATCCTTGCGGACAAACTCAGTCGCACCATTCTCACCCCTTACGAGTGGTCTCTCAATACTCAGGTAGCGGAACGCATCTTCGCACGGTGGGGAACTCCTTGTTGCGATCTTTTTGCATCTCCCTCAAACACCAAGTGCGACAGTTTTTTCGCTCTAATACCTCCTCCCGGGGGTACCCCAAGAGACGCTCTGGTGCATGCTTGGCCACCCGGTCTCCTTTATGCTTACCCCCCCTTGCCTCTGATGCTCCAAGTTCTTCAGAAAGCCTCTCGGTTGGGGTGCAGAATGATTCTCATTGCCCCATTTTGGCCTCTACAGATCTGGTTCCCTTTCCTAAGGTCTCACTCAGTGAATCCTCCTTGGATTCTAGATTCCATTCCGGATCTGATATCTCACCCATCCCATCTATCAATCCCGAATCTGGACAGCCTGAAGCTGACTGCTTGGCTGCTCCAGTTCCACTCCTGATCAGGACTCCTGGTATTTCGTCCCCAGTTAAGGCCATCCTGGTGGCGGCTCATAAGCCATCCACCAGGAAAATTTACCGCAGCAAATGGAAACGGTTCTCCTTGTGGGCAGAGCGGCAAGGTCTAAACCCCTTCACAGTTCCCCTTCCTCTGGTGCTTGACTTCTTAACCACTCTTTTTAATGATGGTGCCAGTAGTTCCACGGTCAAAGTACAACTTGCGGCAATTTCTCATTATCATATTGGTCACGACTCCAGTCCTCTGATGTCTGCCAAATTGTGTAAGATTTTCCTGAAAGGTACCTTTCTTCTCAGGCCCCCGGTAAAGCAAGTAGTTCCTCCTTGGGACCTTTCTTTAGTCCTTCAGGCCTTGACCGCTCCTCCCTTTGAACCGGCGGCGACGGTAGATCTGAAATTTTTATCTTTCAAGACGGCCTTTTTAGTAGCCATTACCTCGGCCAAGAGAGTTTCAGAACTTCAAGCTTTATCGGCCAAGCCTCATAACTTGGTCTTTCATCCAGACCGTGTATACCTCAGGACCAACCCGTCCTTTCTTCCTAAGGTAGCTTCTGAAGCAAATATTAATCATTCCATTAACCTCCCTGTTTTCTTTCCAAAATACCAAAACAAGGGTGAATGCAAGCTTCATTCATTAGATGTTCACAGGCAACTTAGATTTTATCTAAACAGGACAGCCGGTCATAGGCAATCCGACCAGTTGTTTATTTCCTTTGCTAAATTTAATTTGGGCAAGCCAATCTCTAAAGTCTCCTTATCACGCTGGATTTCGCAGTGCATCTTATTGGCTTATCAAGCTTCTGGAAGGCCCGCACCGGAGGGAGTACTTGCCCATTCAACCCGGTCAGTCTCTACCTCGGCGGCCTTTAAGGCTAGGATTCCTCTGGATGATATTTGTTCAGCAGCCACTTGGGCTTCATCTCATACCTTTATTTCCCACTACAAGTTGGATATTACATCTAGGGGTAGAGCATCCTTTGGCTCGGGTGCTCCGGAATATCCTTCCATGATGGCCTCCCAAGATTCAGGTAGCTGGGGACTCTGTCCCACAGGTTGCAGACAAATGAATCTCCTACTTCAGATTTAGAAGTTATGTACTCACCATAACGTTCCATCTGAGTAGGTGTATTCATTTGTCTGCAACCATCCCGCCCTCCTATCCCCCTGGCCTTTTCAGTTTCCTGCATATTGTGTGTTACCCTTTTTGGGGTATTCATGCTGTTGGCAAACTCGATCTGAGGTCATGTAGGGAGAGCAGGGCATTATGGGTGAGGGGAGGAGCTGAGAGCTCGGATCCATAGCTGGAAAACCATGCCGGTTTGGATCCGACATCGGATCCATAACCCACAGGTTGCAGACAAATGAATACACCTACTCAGATGGAACGTTATGGTGAGTACATAACTTCTAATTTCTACCGCCACCGTAAGGCAACAGAGAGACTGACACCACACAGTGGGGAGTCAGATCGGGTGGGATATCAATTGCTGCTGCTGTATGTCATGATACACATCTGTGCTGCAGCTGCCTGGTTAGTAGTGAGTACCTTTTAACAGTGTGCTTGGTGCTCCCTTATAGGAGTGGAGACTGTGTCCTCTGAGGAGTTCTTTCAGGGCATCCTGTTCTCTTGTAACTCTAAGGCCCTGTTAGTGATTTGAGGTTTGAAACATTGGTTGTCATTCTGCCCAAGTATTCTGCCTTCTGCAGAAGTCCTTTTGTTGTAAATTATAGCCTGTAAATTAGCCCATTGAAGGTAAGGTAATAATGATGATGAGCACTCAAATGTCTTTTACTTACTGGGAGCTGAATTTATTGCTGTGTTTAAATTTTAAGTTCTCGGACCGTAATAAGAAAATGTTTTAAATTCCAATAGGAAAGTGTTCAGGGATTAAGATTTTTCTGATATTAATGAAATCATTTACCTAAGGGCGGCCACGGTGGTGCAGTGGTTAGCATTGCCACCTCACAGCAAGAGGTTCTCCGGTTCGATCCTAGGCTGGGGTGCCTTCTGTGCGGAGTCTGCATGTCCTCCCTGTGGTCACGTGGGTTTCCTCCGGGTGCTCCGGTTTCCTCCCACATCCCAAAGACATGCTGCAGGTGGATTGGACACTCTAAATTGGCCCTAGGTGTGCGTGTGAGTGTGCCTTCTGTGGAAGGTTGGGCGCCGAGCTGGCAACTCGACACCGTAAAACTCCACTGCCATTCAATGTGCGGACAAGGTGATCCGCTGTGGCGACCCCTAACCGGGAAAAGCCGATAGAAGAAGAAGAAGAAGAATGTAATCATTTACCTGCTTTACTGTTTATAATAAAATTGTTGTCAAGCTAACATGCTCAACTGATTATAAAATATGCTTGGTAAAGCTGATATTTTGTAATGGAATCATAGTGACACCAATGTGATTCTTCTAAGGTATTCCTTATGCATAAAAGAAACCTGGATGCATTTTATCTGCTTGTCTAGTATACATTTTTCAAACTTATTATATGATTATCTAGCTGCTGTTTTGTTTATTCACATACTGTTAATGTTATTATTTTCTACAATACCAAAATGTTGAAGATGCAAAATAACACTCAATGGGCACCAAAAAACTTTTGGCCACTGGCGTTTTTGGCCTTGTATAAAGATGTGTGTTAATGCTGAGTTATTATTTTTTTTTTTTCCTTTTGAATTTTGTTGGCGTAGCATTAACATTATATTCATGATTTGTGTACCACATTTACAAAGATTGTAAATTTCAGGATGGAGTAAATAAAATTCTTAAAGTTGTAAGCATCTGGTAACCTAATGTTCTTAATTGTTTGCAGGCTACACAAAGGGAACGGGGAGCAATGCTTATAGATATAATCTTGAAAAAGGATAACTATGCCTTCATATCCTTCTATAATGCCTTGCTTCATGAGGGGTACAAAGATCTTGCTGCTGTTCTTCAGGATTGCATTCCTCTTATTTCTCCTGAACCTGAGAAAGGCATTCTGGATGGAGTGACACCATACGGTTAGTATGCTGTCCTGGAATAGTATTGAGTAAGCTTTGTGTGCACATCCTTTGAATAACATTCAAGTTTTTCTTCATCAGATCCTTACACCAGGAGTTCTTCCATCACAGGCATCATCGGCTGGTATAATATTTCTCAGTAGGGTCTAATCAGCAAGGTCCTGTATTAGTATCATGGTACTCATTTTAACAGGTAAAATGGATGGCACCAGTTTTAAATTTCTATTTTCATGCAGAACATAACTCCTTGACAAGGGTATAGTGCCATCCATCTTCCATGTTGTCCGGTATACTCAATTTATAAAAATTCTGTGAATTTATTTATTTTTTCTCACATCCTGATCCCTTGCTCTTGCTTGCATGATTCACACCTTCAGTAAGTATTCCAGTGATTGGCAGTTTCCCTGTAGGGCACTCAACTCGAACAGTTTTGCTTATGGGAGCCGTACAGCATAAAATATTTCTTTTTGATAAAAAATTCCAGTTGATGACCAGTAGAAGATTGATCAGGTATCTAGAGGGACATGTAATATAAAACTTGTGGTATATAAAATGGGGAAAAAGAGATTCCTTTTCCCTACCATCTATACTATTACTGGACACTAATCCATATCTGGTGATTTTCTGAAAAAGCAGAACTTGTCAGTGGAGCCCTTTGCTGTCTTCCTCAAAGTCTGAACTCTATAACCTTAAGAACTGATCTCCGGGTTATTTCTAAAGTATGTAATTTGAACCAAATAATTTGGTTAGAGCTGTAGCCTACAGCTAAAAATGGGGTGGGGCTATGTAGGTTTGTCTACATTTCATTGTGCATCTTAGATACTGGAGAAGACTAAGGCAGATTGTAGCTCTTAGCTTTTTGTGAAGGGTTGGACAGAAGATGAACAGGCAAGGGCTTATGAAGTGGATCCTGAAGTCTGTTATAGCTGTTCAGCAGAAGTAGGGAAAGCCTTAAACTGTGAAGTGACTACTTCAATGGCTTTCTTTTGTAATTCATTTTTGGAAGACACCTTTGCTGTATATACTTAAGCGCTGGTCTATACGTTTGCTAAGTATCATAAGCTAGACTTGATTTCTTGAGTGACTGCTTCTTTTGAGATTGCTGACTGCACTCCAGGATAAAGATGGGTTCTTTTTTGTGCCTTGGATTGTTTTTTTCTAAGTTTACATTGAAGCTGTGTCTTGTGATGTGAATATGCTATGACAGACGCCCTGAAATAGAGAAAATGTATGAAATAAGTTCATGGTAAAATGATGTCTTCAAAAGCATCTTCTCACAGTTAATCTCTAGAAATTCCTATTCCTTAGTCTCTCAACTACCTTTCAAGAGTTTTACCAGCATCAGTGATCCTACAAATTCTTGATGTCCATATCATATCCCCCCCATGTGAATAAGTTCCTATTTGAACAGTGCTGGTCTCATCTGGGGAAGAACTGGGCAGGAGAGAACTGTAGAACATATGCAGGTGCTGCCCATTCTTTATATGCTACTGTGAGTAATGTAATGATATAATTATGCATCACTGATAAGGGCAGCCAAGAAATTTGATCCTGGATATAAATGCCTGGAAGAGGAAACACTCAGTATATGAATATGCCATGGAACAGAGCTTGTAAGCACCTCGGGTAACTTTTTCTAAAGAGTTCCTGCTTAGAAGATCCCTTCCCGGGTTTACTACCCTGTGTGTCAGTGCCACTGGATGAACTCGCTCTGGAAAAAGTTAAAAAAACAGATTCAAGAAGATTATTCAATTCATCCTAGGTCATCTTGTATATGCATTTGTGGAAAATTTGTGGCTGACTGTAGTGTTTACTTCTTACAGAGAAGTTTTAATTGTATCCTCTCCAATATTTAGATGTGTTTCTCCGTTTTTAATCCTCTGGTGATAACTCACATGAGCCTTTGGAAGTGCATACAGTAATTTTTGAAAAAAATCAGTCTCCTCCATGTTTGAAATAATTACATTTGGAATGCAGTTATTTCCACATAGTTGAAGTATGGATGTTTAATTCTTGTATGCTGTTGGCTGCTTGATGCAGAAGGATAAAGCCCAGGCAGCAACCCAGATGATCAGGGGTCAGATAAGCAACCAGGTATTGGAGGAGCTGAGGGGTGAGAGAATGAGGAGCCAGCTCACCTGTCCTGGGGAAAGGGAGGCAGTTCTGACCTGCTGCAGTGCTGTTAAAGTGGGTATGTGGCATGCTACACTGTGGATCGTGGCTATGTGCTGGGTGCTGCCAAGCTGTTTTCTGTAGCTTAGATATTCACACCAAACCTCTCAACTGTCTACATGTTTGCTTCATATTTTTGGTCTTTTCCTCATAAAATTGTAGTTTTTCTGGCAAATAACTGAACAGTGAAGTCCCTAAATGACAGACTGGAGGTCAACTGGGAAGGCTATCTGAAGCTGGTTCCCCTCCATATAGGGGAGTGTTGCAGCTTGTGGCAGCAGCTCATGCTGGGAGATGACTGCTGCCACACTCTACTCCACCCTCACTGTGGGTGGCTGGAGCCAGGAATCTCTGTCAGGACTGTCAACTGGGCCTTGAAAGGCCACAGAAATACCTCACAAATGGAATCCATTGCCTCCAACACCTGTTCTATGTGGACAGGCTCAAATCACTATCACTTTACTTGGTGTTGTACAAATTGCTCAGAGGTGATCCGTGTCTCTCCTACAAGGTAATCTTGGACCCTGCCCTACTAGAGATGCTCCATATCCATAAGTCTAACTCCTTGTGCATTACCCGTTTGAAGGGCATGACTGTAATATGCAACATTAACAAAACCTGCTGGAGAGACAGGTTTGTCTCCCAGAGGCTGCCTGTCTCTGGAATAGACTTCCCATACACGTCCAAGTACCTCACTGACCCTCTTCAAGTGCAGCCTTGATGAGTGGATGGGAAACCACATATTTGTCCTAGGGGTTCCACCTATGTCAATGACAGGGGTGACAGGTGCTGACTGAGGTTTCTTTTTGGGGATAAACTCTTAGCTAGGCCTGTAAGAGCCCCAGGGCCATTAGTTTAGTGACCTCCTCTGATCCTATGACTGTCCTCAGTGTAGCCCAACTGGAAGGCTGACTGCAGGTGCCCGGGGTCCGTAGTGGTGTCGGTGACTAACACATATCAAGGAGTCTAAGAGGTGCAGGAGTCCAAGAATGAGTAGGAGACTTCATGGTGCAGTGAAAGTGAGGGCCAGCATGTGCACTGGCTGAGATGGAATCCCTACCACCTGTGCAGAGGTGCACAAATGACCAGAGCCAGAGGAAACTCTGGGGAGGTCCTTAGTGGTCCTGATTTGCAAATTGGTCGTTCGATATTTGTATAGGGTTAAAAGACTAACCAAACCTTCTAGTAGCTGGTTCCCTCCTGTAGTTTCCCTCAGTATAGCTGGCACTCAGCAGAGTTTTAAATCATAAAATGAATGTTCAGAAATATTTTGGACAAAACGGTCTCAACCTATTCTCAGCTTTTATATGGGAAAGCGCAACTTGCTGGCTTGAAGTGGAGACTGGAATGTCAGTGCCTAGTGGGCCACTTTTATCTGTCTTGTATGTAACCGACACTATTTTTTCATAGAAATGGATGGGCTTAAGACCTGTGAGGAGACTGATATTTTACAGGCAGGAAAGACAATAGCACGGGGGAGGGGGTGAATGCCAGAGTTGTGTATTCTTTGTTAAGAGCTGAGCATTTAAGTCCTATTTTAGTTGACCTGGTGAACTCTTCATGAATGAAAGTGCTATAGTTTTGTGCCCGATTGAGCACGATATAACTTTGGTTCAGTCAGCTGACCTGATGAGCTGTATTGGGGGGGGGGTAGAGCCCTGGCTTGTTTTCACTTCTAAGGATAAATTCAGTCCATTGTTTCATTATGTTCACACACACAAGACATTAATAGCCATGAACCTGATGAAGTTCTTTGAAGGGGGCAGGCAGCATGCACTGCACAGAGAGAATATTACTGCAATGCAAAATAACCATGAGTAACTAAGCAGGGGTATACTGTGTGAGGAGACGCAAAGTTATACTTTAAAGGGGTAGATGAGGCAGAAGGCAGTATTGTAAGTGAAGCAAAACTGTGCAAGGTAGTCTTATGCCTCATTGTGTAAAACTTACAATAATTCCTGTAAGAGCTACAGTAGGTAGCAGGAGCAGCTGACAGCAGTGATGATCTGATGTTGCAGGCTCAGAGAAGAAATATATAGCAAATGTGAAAGACCAGAGACTGTCAGCAAGCTGGCCATCTTATTGGCTTGATAAAAAGGGTGTATAAAAAAGTAGGAAAAGAGGGTAGGGCTTGCAGGGAAACCTACAGCAGAAACTTGGTAAGGTAAAGTGGGGTTGATAAGGATGGAAGGGAACCTTTACTTTTATGTGGAGAATTGCCTCTATTCTGTGCATATGGAGAGAGGGAGAGAGAGATGGAAAGAGGGGTGGGATGTAAGGCATTAAGGAGGGAGGAGAAAGAAGGGAGGATAGGCAGTAGGGACACGCAAGTACAAACAAAAAAACACAGATATGAACAATGGTGGATGTGTATTCTGATTGGAGGGAGGCATGGGATACACACAAGTAGGCGAGCAGAGGGTACACAAATAGATGGAGACAGAGTAGGGGTAAGAACAGCATTTCAGCTGCTTACCAACCCGGGGGACATTACTGGGACCCTATAGATGGAGGTTCTGGGTCTGGTTGTCCAGTTAGATGGGCTGCATTCATCTCTGGTAGCCTAATGGCATCAGTCAGCTGGTCTAGCAAGTTCAGTATCTAGTGCAGTAGGGGTTGATGCAAAGTGACACATTGTACCATATCCTGGTCAAGTGTTCCTCAGTGCCACATTCCCTTCTTTGTTAACCTGGAGCAGGCAATTGGGGCAGGATACCTGCCTGAGATGAGCCAGAACTCCCTACTCCATTGAATCATTCTCACCCCCTAATGTGCCTAAGTAACAGCCTTGGCCAGGATAGCAGCAGGCACTTATGCTTGATATGTCTGTACCACAGATAAAGCATAATGACCAGCAGGAGAGAGAAAAAGGCAAGGGTGACATTAGTGAGGAGGACCTATAGCTGGTACACCAAACTTTGTACAGGTTTGGAAATAGATGCCTATAACCCTGCTGCAATATTAGTTTTTGCTGCCTCCTGCAGCAGCTTGTGGCATTCTCCTCTGCCTGTACTGACAGATACCAGGGATTTTTGCAAACACACATCACAAAGATGGCGACTACAGTGCAGAGCTGCAGATTGATATATATGTGCAGGCAAGCAGAAGCCCACAGCTCCAGACACATATGTATGTGCAATGAAGTAGAAGCAGATACTGCCACATATAAATACAACATAGTTGAAGTAGCTCCTATACTACAGGTATGCACAGTGAAGAAGCATGAAATGGTGTCCATAGCCTCTCAGGGCCACTGCAGTGCGTCACCACTGCAGATCAGCACAGTGCCACAGCAGTATACTTGCCAGCAGCAACTAAGATAATTAAAAGTAAAACAACTGAGCGTGATCGTGTCTGCACATGCCATTATGACAAAACTTTTGTCTCACAAAAGGAATTTATTAATGGCTGGTGGGGTTATAGCTGCATGATAAAGGACAAGTGTACTAACAGCATTACTCAGTCACCAACTACTGCATCTTGTACATTGCATGATCATAAAACTGAAAGCTTTGAATGAATCTCCGGCTAAAGAGAAAGTTGAAAAAAAAAAAACTAAATGAAAATTAAGCACAAAAAGAAATGTAATGATTGTTCACTTATTTCTCTACCAGAAAATGAGATACATACTAGTGATACCGTAAACTCTTAGATGTTATGTGATCCTATCTCGCCTACATTCTGACTGATGGGTTCGGAGCCGATCCCTCGGCTCCGACTCGGCACGCTTATGCCAAAGAGCGAAGTCTCTTATTGACTGAGCTTACTATATCCCAGGATGCACCACTACCAGTCCCCCAGATCTCGTTTGCCGCTAACTTGCGAAGATGTGGTCTCGAGCTGGCTGAGCTGAGTAGTATTTTTACTAACTTTTTTTTTGTCAGAAATTTGCAGTTCTTGTCATAAAAAGCTGTTTTAACGGCTAATCTTCCTTTTTGTGTGTGATTGGAGTTTTGTGAGAAACTTTGTAGTGTGATTGGGCGTTGATTTTGATTTCAGGCCTCCTTCATCTTAGGGCCTTCCCGGTCAGTCAACCCCTCTTAAACCTTAGAGGGTTTCAAAGTACCCTTGAGTTAATTGTTACGGATTGTTTACCTAATCGGCAGCTGTAAACCGATTTTTAGGTAGTGTCAGTTATATCAGAAGTCAACTGGATAGTGTTGTTTTTTCTGTCAGGGATTACCGCATTTTTGTTATAATGTCTCAGAATCCTAGGCCTTCGGGCTTTAAAAAATGCACCAAATGTAATTTTAAGATGTCAATCACAGATGACCACTCTCTCTGTGTTTATTGTTTGGGTGCAAAACATTTACAAGAGTCATGCAGTGTGTGTCACGCTTTTTCCTCAAGGGTCCTCCAGGAGAGGAAAAATAAACTCATTCTTAAAGGTTTAATAAAACCCTCCTTTGAAGAAGCTTTGGCATCCTCTCCTTCTCCAGCTAAAAAGAAAAGGGCGTCGGCTCCGACCAGTCCATCGGATCCGACCGCCAAAAGACATAGGCAGGCTTCTCCTTCGGCTCCAAGGACTTGGGCCGAGTGAACAGTCTGCCTCGATGCCACCAGTCTCGACTCCTCTGGCTTCGGAGCCGATGGCTGGGGCATCGAGAGGCGGGTCACCTTCGTCGGCTCCACTGGTCTCGGAGCCGATAAAGGTTGCCCGCTCAGACACTTCCTCCTCGGCGCCGAAGTCCTCCTCGACACCGATGGAAACTAGTGTGGGTATTCCTTCGGCGCCGATAGTCATCGGGTCGCCTCGGAGCCGGTCCCCTAGCCCTTTGGGGCCGTTGGAGAGGCCATCTCAAACCCGTTCAGTATCCTCTCGGTCATCGAGGATGTCGGATTCGGATATAGACAGGGTGCTTCAAAGACTGTTCCAGTCCCCAGTCTTTCAAAATTTGTTTGGCTCCGACCCAGTTGGCTTCGGAGCCGATGGCCCATGCCCATGTTATTGCTATTCCTCCTCCGACCGCTTCGGCTCCGTCGGAGCAGGTGCTGTTGGAGCCGGTGGAGATCTTAGGGTCGGCTCCGACCCTTACTCCAACCCGGCCTTGGGTCGAGTTTGGTACACGGACTTCTTCGGCTGGACCTGGGGTGATGTTTGGGACCTATGCTATCGGTTCCGAGCCTCCCTCTCGGTGCTTGACTGCGGGACTTCCGTCTGCTATCATGGCTCGGGACAGGACACTCCCAGGATTCTGGGGTCCGGCTTTCAGAGCTATGAGGAGTGCCTTGGCCAAGTCTTCTTGCCATCTCCCGGCTTTACCAGCACCTTCCCTGGGCGTGGAGACTGGGTCTTTGGCAGTTCCCCTGTCCGTAGGCAGCGGAGCCCCTGGGCCTGAGGTTACCCCCATTGGGGTTCCCCTCCTCCTGAGGGTTCTTCGAGTTGTCTTCAGAGAAACCCCAAGGAAGAGATCGTGCAAGAGGAAGCACGTGGACTCCCCGAGTCTATTACATCTGACACTGATCTTGATGATGCGGAGGGGTCCCGGAAGTCGTCCTCGGAAGATGTCTCATTTGCAGACATCTTAGAGATCCTCAAACAACGAGGCGGCTGGATATCCAAACCCCCCTCTGCTGATGAGTCAGTGCTCCTCAAGGCCTTTGGGGCTCAGCCCTCCGCCTCCTGGGTGTCTCCGCCCTTCGAGCTCCTGGATTTAGTTTGTCGGAGGGCGTGGGAACATCCAGATACCGTGGAACCAGTCCCTTCTTGTCCTAATAAATTTTTGTCTGCCCCACCCGAGAAGGAGTTCCTGACTAAAGGCGTGGCTGTAGATGCCATGGTGGTGGCATCTGCTACACAACAGGACGTGGCAGAGGCTTCAACGTCCGTCCATCCTCCTAATAAGGAGTCTAGGAGCATGGACGGTGCGGAAGCGCACCCTAACTTCAGCGGCCTTTACTTTAAGGTCCCTGAATTATTTGGCACATTTTACCAGACTTCAGAGGGATCTGGTCAAGGAGCTGTCAGATTCCCTCTCGGGTAACCTACCTGAGCAGCTAGCCCAGTCGGTTAGCTCTCAGTTGGCTATCCTTACATCAATTTCTAACTCGTCCATGAGGCTCATTTCATATGCGGCCGAAGGCGGTAAGCGGCAGGCACAGGCGTGGCTCTACGGAGACAAGCCTGGCTCCGTTGTGTCAGTTCGGAGGCCTTCAAGTCTTCCTTCCGACGCTCCCTTTGATGGGTCCTCTTTGTTTGGACCTAAGGTTAAAGACACCCTTACCGCTGTGAGCAAGAGGGAAAAACTTTATCTGCCGTAGGTGCCGTTATTTCACTCCCTTTCGGCCTTATCCCAAGGCTAAAGGAGGAGGAAGATGTGGTTCCGTAAATCACGTAAGTTTTTCCTCAACAGCAGGAAGATTCCTTCCAGAGGCAGAGGACGGGAAATTTTTCTGGGAGACGCCGTCCCAGAGGCGGCAGAGGGCCCCGCAATTCTGGAGACCGCGAGTCCTTTCGTGGCTCTTCAGCCTCCTACACCTCATGTGGGATTGCCTGGCTGTGCTGCTCGGAGCCAGTCGGGTGCCGTTTGCCAAGCACCTAAAAGCCTGGGAATCAATCACTCAGGACAGATGGGTGCTTCGGATCATTGCGGAGGTTACACCATCCCATTCATATGCTCACCCCACCGTCCAAAAATCCCGGACCCACCACCCAGTCAAAGGGAAATCGCAGCCGCAGAAGCTTTAAAGCTGCTAGAAAAGTCATCCAACCGGTCCCCACAGACCAGATCGGATCGGAAATTACTCGAGGTTCTTTTTAGTGCCAAAAAAGACAGGGGACCTGAGACCAATATTGGATCTCAGCAGACTAAACCAATCCGTCACGAAATCCAAATTCGAATGGTCACGTTACAATCCATTCTCCCGTTGTTGGAGAAGGATGTTTGGATGTGCTCCATAGACCTCAAGGACGCCTATTATCACATACCGATACATCAGGCGTCCAGGAGGTATCTGCGCTTCAGCCTGGGAGTCAGTCATTTCCAATTTTGTGCACTGCCCTTTGGTCTCACCACAGCCCCAGGGTGTTCACCAAGTGTTTGGCAGTAGTGACTGCTCACCTGAGGAGTCTTGGATTCCAAGTGTTTCCCTATCTGGACGACTGGCTCCTGACTGCCACCACCAGGCATCTACTAATGGACAACCTCAAAGCCACCATCTCCCTGGGTGCTACCCTGGGAATTACATTCAATTGGTCAAAGTCTGTCTTGCTGCCCTCTCAGCACATAAGGTTCATAGGAGCAGAGATAGACTCAAAATTGATCGCGTTTTCTTCCTACCGAAAGGATCCAAACTTTACAAGGCCAAGTTCAAGCCCTGATTTCAAGATCCAAAGCCCCAACCAGGATGGTCCTACAAGTTTTAGGTTCGATGTCTGCCACGGTCCTTCTAGTTCCTCTGGCAAGACTGCACATGAGGATTCTTCAGTGGCTACTGTCAACTCAATGGTCCTTTCAGGACCTTCCCTCAATCATCCCATTATGATTACAGAAACATGCAAGCGGGACCTTCGCTGGTGGCTTCAGACATCCAATCTAAATCAAGGAAGCCCTTTGTTATTCCCTCTCCAGTGGTTACCCTGACGACAGATGCCTCCCAGATAGGGTGGGGGGGGCATTGTCTGGGCAGGTTAGTTCAGGGCTCCTGGCTTCCAGACGAAGCTCTTCTCCACATCAATGTATTGGAGATGAGGGCTGTACTTCTGTCCCTACAGGCCTTACACAAGTTTCTCCCTCAGGGCATAATCGCCATCCACACAGACAACATGTCGGTGGTCTGGTATCTAAACAAACAAGGAGGGACCAGATCTTATCCTCTTTGCAGAGAGGCCATGAGGGTGTGGGAATGGGCTGTAGCTACCAGCCGTTTCTTGGTAGCGACCCACATTCCGGGGAAATCAAATATATTGGCAGACAGATTGAGCAGGACAATTCTCTCTCCTCACGAGTGGTCCCTAAACGAAACAGTAGCAGCTCAGGTTTTCAGGAGATGGGGGACGCCGTGCTGCGACCTATTTGCAACACCACTAAACACGAAGTGCAAAAGGTTCTTCTCCTGGACTCCACATCAAGGGGAAGCAGCTATGGATGCTCTAGCACAACCTTGGCCAACAGGGCTACTTTATGCCTTTCCTCCGATTCCACTTCTCTCCAAAGTCATTCAAAAAGCTTCTCAATTGGGGTCCACAATGATACTGATTGCTCCATACTGGCCTCGTCAGGTTTGGTTTCCCTACCTGAAGAAACATGCGGTGGACGATCCTTGGACTTTAGATCTGACTCCGGATCTGCTAATACATCAGTCGGGGTGACAGCATCAGTCCCTACACTCCTTGAAGTTGACAGCTTGGCTCCTCCACTTCCGACTTTAGTCAGAAGTCACACATTAGACCCGGAAGTTATTCACATTTTATCTTCAGCCCACAAACCCACCACTAAGAAATTGTACCTCAGTAAGTGGAAGAGGTTTGCTATCTGGGCTCAACTCAGGGGCTTAGACCCTATCACTGCTCCAATCCCGGAGGTTTTGAAATTCTTAACATCTCTGTTTAATCAAGGATCTTCTGTCTCTACTATTAAAGTCCAACTGGCGGCTATCTCTAAATTCCACGAATCCATGGATCCTCCATTGATGAGCAGCAGACTATGCAAAACTTTCATTAAAGGTGCGGGCCTATTAAGACCCCCAGTTTTTCATCCTGCGCCTCCGTGGGATCTTGATTTGGTGCTTCGTGCATTAACATCTTCCCCTTTCGAACCGGCTGCTACATGTGAGTTAAAATATCTGTCTTGGAAAACTGCCTTCTTAGTTGCAATTACTTCTGCAAGAAGAGTTTCAGAGCTTCAAGCCCTGTCTATTAAACCACCGTACTTGATTTTCCATAAGGATAGAGTATCACTTAGGCCTAATCCATCCTTTGTCCCAAAGGTCTGTTCTAATCTCTGCCTCCAACAATCTCTAGAGCTACCAGTTTTCTTCCCAAAATTCTCCAATGAAGCAGAATACACTCTCCATAAATTGGATGTTCACAGGCAATTGCGTTTTTATTTAGACAGGACTCAGCAATTTCGTAAGTCAGACCAGTTGTTTGTGTCCTTCTCAGACAATAAATTGGGTAAAACCATCACAAAAGCTACTATCTCCAAGTGGATTAGAGATTGTATAACTCAGGCTTATTCTTCTTCGAATAAGCAACTTACAACATCTATCAAAGCTCACTCTACCAGAGCTATGGCGACTTCCATAGCTTTTCATTCCAAACTCGCTATATCCGAGATTTGTGCTGCGGCTACTTGGTCCAATCCGCACACTTTCATTTCCCACTATAAATTGGATGTGGCATCTAAAGGGCGAGCATCATTTGGTTCCACGGTACTCAGGAGTGTTTTCCAGTGAGCCACCCAGGATTCAGGTGCTAGGACGCTGTCCCATCAGTCAGAATGTAGGCGAGATAGGATCACATAACATCTTTTAGTTATGTACTCACCATAACTTCAGATGTTTGGGATCCATCTCGCCTACATTCCTAATACCCCTCCTTCCCCTGCCTTGGAGATCAGAAGAGATTGAGCGGTTTGAGTTCTACTGTTTTTATCTTGTTTCATCTGACGATGTTATATAATCAGAGCGTGCATGTGTGCATGTATGCGGACAAACTAGATCTGGGGGACTGGTAGTGGTGCATCCTGGGATATAGTAAGCTCAGCCAATAATAGACTTCGCTCTTTGGCATAAGCGTGCCGAGTCGGAGCCGAGGGATCGGCTCCGAACCCATCAGTCAGAATGTAGGCGAGATGGATCCCAAACATCTGAAGTTATGGTGAGTACATAACTAAAAGTTAACCATCATCCATGGGGATTGGTAGATGCCTGATAAGTGTAGTTTCTGTTTGCTTGAGAGTTACTATTAAAAATAGGCCTAATACTGTACCCTATACTATTTGTTTCGTTTGACTTGTTCTCAGGTCGGGAAGAGAGGGAATTCACATCTATCTTCCTTTTTAAAACTCTAAAAACATTAAGGTATGTTTCTGTGGGGGGGGGGGTACAGAAAGTGCAACACGTGAAAATTGTACTGTATTTCTTTGATTTTTTTTGCCGGTTGCTTGAGATCCGGTTAACTGAGAGTTTACTGTATTACTATGTCAGGATTACATAATGTAAGTAACTCTTCATTGCAAAAGATTGAGGATAGTGAGCTAAATACAGAGAATAGTGATTCTAACACTTACATTTCATCTTCAGCTAATAGTGACTACTTAAAAGGAGTCACTAGTTGATAATATGTTAGAAGTAATTGATGGTCATGACACTCCTAAGATTGCTCCAGTAACAAGTAACACAGTTGTCTCTATCCTGAAGTAACAATACTGAACTACACAGATAAGACCGAGATTATTTATTTATTTTTTGCTGATAATGTTCCTGTGACAAACAAGTATACTTGTCTTTATCCTGAAGATAACTGCAGTGATGACAAAATGATTAATACCGGAAAAAGTAGTAGTTAAGAGAATCCATTTAGTAAGAATGTAACACTGTGGAAAAGAGTGAGAAACAAGCAGGGATGAGTATTTAAGTGATTTTGTTACTGCAAAGATGTGAGACTTGAGTCCAAACTCAGACCATGATACTGAATCTGTGGGAGGAACTATTTTCAATACTGATTCCAGTTTTAAACCCTCTATAACACTTCTATGTAAACTTGCCAGAAATGTAATTACAGCATCTGTTTTGCCAGGACTGTAACTTGTATAGATGCAAAAAAATAGATTGACAAGACTTGACTACTCTTCACTCCACTTCATAATTTATATTGGTGTAAATTATCTTAAATCTATTCCAATAAACCATATGAAATAAAAAAAAAATAATGGATATCATAGAACAATGACAAATAAAATTGATTTAGTCTTTTGTAAAATCATTCCATCCAGGTCTTTTTTTCAGGTTACATTTTTTTTATTTTGTTTACCAAGGCTCATATGTTTAGCAACTGGTTAAGGCAACTATGCACTGTTCGCCAAATGAAGTTAGTTAAATAATAGAAGGATCCTGGTAACGATTATAGAATGTATGCTCGGGACAAAAGGTACCATACCTATATAGATGTAACTTATGTTTGTAATAAAATAATGGATTAGTTAGTGTTGTGGGGCAAACACTAGGCAAACGGTTAGATATGATACTTCTCTGAAGTGCTATTTTTTGTAATGCCCGTAGTGTAGCTTGGGCAATAAATGTAATAAAATTTCTGGTTTACTATAAAAGAGAACTGTAATGAAATTGCAGTAGTTGAGTCATAGAATACCTCCTCTTTCAAATTTAAAGACTACATTAAATGTAGATGTTTAAGGGTAAATGGTAATGGTGGAGGGGTTTCTATGTGGTTTCACAAATCTTATTTCATCATCTCCGATTAAACATGTACCCGAGCAGGAATGTATAGTTAAGATTAAGAATAACAGAAGTAAAACTGATATTAACAATATATTGTGTTATCATATTCCAAGTATGGATACTAGTAAATACTCTGAATATTTCCATAACCTGTGAAGAACTGTGGATTGCAATAATATACTGTTAGGTGATTTCAGTTATCCAGCAATATGCTGGGCTGCTCTAAATAGTGCAGTGCACTTTGGACATGAATTTATGAACATGATACTGAAATAGGATGACTCAACTCTTCTCTGAAAACACTAAAGAAAAACACATCATTGACTGCTGTCATCATGAACATTCCAGACATTCCAGACTTACTATGCTTCTTGAACTGTTGAATCACAACTAAATAAAATTTGGTCTTAAGTTTATAACCAGTAATAATAAACGTTTGCAAAAATATAAGTTTAGAGTGCTTGACTAGATTAAGAGAACACAGACACTTATTGTCAGGACTGGAACAAGATAATGCTGGCACATTCATTGTATAGTGCACATCAGTTGCATCAAGATTCACGGTTTTCTTATGTAAAAACATCTACTTGTACCAGGAAAAAGAACATTCCTTGCTCCACCATAATGGACTAAAGTAAAATTCTTAGGAAAAACAAGGAGGAGTTTCATGTTTACATAAGAAATATCCAGCTACAGTGAATAAAGAATTTCTAATCAAACATGTAAAGATCTAAAATTTAAAATTAGAAAATCTAGAAGCAAATATAAAGTCAAGATAGTTCATGATGTATCCAAAAAATCTTTTTATCAATTACAGTAATTCATCAAAAGATAATTTGGTAATAACTAATACATTTAAAATTAACAGTTGTGATGTTCAAGACCTTTGGACTATCTGTAGTGAATATAATAAATTACTTGTGTAAAATTATGATGACAATGATTTTAGTGTAAGTAACAACCAATTTAAAATTAATGGCAAGTATTCTGTATTCACCAAACAACTAATTTCAGATGCTATGGACAAAATTAAAAAGACCTCCTCATTGGATCCAGACATGATTGTTGGTATATTATTAAATAATGTAAACATTACTGCCCGTTCTACATAAACTTTTTACTACATTTTTAAGTGAAAAATGTGTGCCAGAACACTGATAAATCTCCCACATTTCTCCTATTTACCAAAAAAGGAAAGAGAGATTCTATTGAAAATTATAGACCAGTAAGTTTAACTTCAATTTTAGGTAAGTGTTTTGACAGATGTCTAACTGAATTACTGTATAAAACTGGTAGATACTTTTCTACTACAGATGTGGAACAACATGGCTTCATTAAGGGAAGACTGGTGCTAACAAACAGGATTAGTTTTTGAGTATATTACTGAAGCCTTGGATTTCAGAAGCCCTGAGGCATATTCCCTGGAAGAGGACTTGCAAGTGAAAGCATATAGACTCCTCTTCTGAGTTTGTCACCGAGGACACCAACTTTTATGATGAAGAAGATTCACCAAGAACCCCCCCCCCCCACCGAAGATGTGACTTTAGATACATTCTGGAGTTGATGAAACAAGGGGGGGGGAGGTCCATATAAACTTCCTGTTCTAAGTCAGTGTTTCTTGAAGCTTTTGGGTCTGGCCCTTTGACATCCTAGGTGGTCTCTCCTCCTGATGCCTTGATTGATTTCATCCCTCAGAAGGCTTGAAAGGAAACTGATGTTGCAGAGCCTATCCCAAAAATGCCTGACAAGATTTTAATTGCCCCAAAAGATACAAAATATTGGTCCAGGGGTCTTCCTATAGACATCATGGTGGTAGCAGGAGACACAGAAAATAAATGTCAGAAGAAAGTTCCTCTGTTCATCCCTCGATCAGGTAGTCAAGGGCGTTGGACAGACTGGGGACATGGGCATATGCTTCCGTGACATTTACCTCTAAACACTGAACTATGTAGCACACCTGACATGTTTTCAAAGGGACTTGATCAAGGAACTTTCCAGATATCTTCTGAGTAGCCTACCTATGGATGTCCAGAAAACAGTGAACACCCATATGTCTACCCTACAATCTTCCTCTCATGTGGCCATTAGACTGTTCTCTAATGTAGCAGATGGTACATCTAGGGCAGTCGGCACAGGTATTACCATGCAATGTCATGTTTAGATGTGGTTATGTGATTTCACAGAAAACTTTTAAGATGCTCTTCATAAATGCCTCCTATGATTCCACCTCATTTGGACCAAAAGTGAAAGAATCGCTTACCAGAAGCAAACAGAATGATAAGACCTTGACTGCTGTAGGGATATGTTTTTCTACTCCTCAGACATCCTTTTCTAAGAATTGAAGAGTGTGTAGGAAAATGTGGCTCAGAATGTCCCAAGGTTTTCACTAGGACATCCCTGGGTACAGGTTTCCCGAGGCGGAGGATAGGCATCCTGAATGGATGTTACCCACGAGGCAGAGGTAGTCTGCTAAATCACAGTTTCTGTGGACCATTCACTGAGAAACTTTATCAGCATCCCTAAATGTTTGCCCGACTGAATAATGGAGACAGTTTGGGGATGCGTTTCATTGCACCCTCTAGCCTGGCAAATGATAACTTCTGATTCAGAGGTTGTATAATACCCTTTTTAGATTTCCCAAGGGCAAGACTAAAGATTCCTGATACTTCACCCAGTCAGTTGGATTCTGCAACAACAGAGGTTTCAAAGTTGCTAGACGAGAGTCATCCAACCGGTCCTCCCAGACCAGCTAGGATCTGGAGTCTATTCAAGGTTCTTTTTAATTCCAAAGAAGACGGGACCTGAGACCAATATTGGATCTCTATCTAAATCAATATGTCAAACAGACCAAATTCTATATGGTTACTGTACAGTCCATTCTACTTCTTCTAAGGAAGGACGATTGAATGTGCTCTATCGATCTTCAGGACTCCTACTGTCATATGAAGATCCAGGAGATTCCTTTATTTCTGGCTGGGAGCCAATCACTTTCATTTCAGATCATGGCCATTCGGTCTAACCACAGTCCCCCAGGGTGATCACCAAGATAAGGGAAGTCCTAACAGCTTATCCTGGTCTTCCCATGTATAGATGATTGGCTGCTAACTGCTGCCTCTAAGGATCTACTGTTACATCAATCAGTTTTTCTGTTCTTGGCAACTCACTTGGAAATGTCAATAATCTTCAGCAAAAGCAAAATATTCCCCTCTCAAGAGCATAGAATTCATAGGCTGCCAAAGAGGCACACAGTACATAAGATAGCAAACTTCCCCTGGCAAGAGTCCAATCTTTAATGCCCATAGCCCTTCAAGTGTTAAAACTTCAAGTAAGACTCTCTACAGCTTTCCTCTATCACTTTGGTCCATTTGGCCAGATATCACATGAGAATTCTACAGTGGACAGTAGTAGTACAGTGGTCACAGAAACTTCAACCTCTTCACAACAAGATTTTTCTATCACAGGTGTATGGGAACAGTTGTTCAGGGCAGATCCTTATGTCCTTCTACTTCCAAAACCGCAGCTACCATGGGCACCTTTCTTCTAGGGTGTAGGGGCATTAGGAAGGGAAGATGGTTCAAGGGATGTGGTCATCAACAGAGGCCAAACTTCACATCAGTGTCTTGGAGTTGAGGGTGGTCCTCCTAATGTTCAGACTTTTCAGGACCTTCTACCCAAGGTTGTGATTGCCATCCACTTGGACAACATGTTAGTAGCTTGGTATATCAACAAAGAAGGTGGAGCATGCTGGTACCCTCTTTGCCAGGAAGCCATGATAGTTTGGCAGTGGGTGATTTCTTCAAACTGCTTTCTTGTAACTGCACATACCTGGGACATACAATATTCTTGTGGAGAAATTGTGCAGAACTATACTATTGTGTCATGAGTGGTCTCACAACAGAACAGTGGCAATGCAGATTTTCAGCTGTCGGGGCCAACCTTGGCGCAACCTTTTTGCTTTGTACTTTGACAACAAATGCAAAAGTTACTTCACCCTCATCTCTCCACAGGGGCAGCCACTGAGAGATACTCTAGTTCATTTTTGACCCCCAGGTCTCCTTTATGCCCTTTCACTTATTCCGCTCATCACCATATTCCTTCAGAAAGCTATGGAACACAAAAAAAACAGGGTAACCTTCATAGCTTTCTTTTTTGGCCTTGGCAAATATGGTTCCCCTTTCTTTGGCCTCCTCTTCTGCACCCACCATAGGTTATGGATCCCATCCCAGATCTCCTCAGTTACCCTCCTGGGTTACCTCTACTAGATCTCCGGGCCCTAAAACTAACTGCATGGTTTCTTCAGTTGTAAGGATTGCCAGAGATGCTAGACTTTCTCTCCCGGTAATCCATATAATCTCTTACTGTCAGTTGGATTTAACCAAGAATTTTTACAAAGGTAAATGGAAACATTTTTCTATATGGGCCTCATCAAAGAGATTCGACTCTTTTTCAGCCCATTTACCAGTGATTTTCAAGTTTTTCTGAACTTTTTACGGCAGGCTGTAGTTACTGTACAGAAAAAGTCCATATAGCCACCACTTCAAAATTTCACATTGGACATATAATGGCTCTTTTTGCTTCTCTTAATGTGACCAAGGCCTTTCTTAGAGGAGCAGTCTTATTGAGACCCCTAATTTGTGACCAGGTCCCTCCTTGGGAATTTACAATTGTACTTCAGTCCTTAACCCCAAAACCCTTTGAACCTGCAGCTTCATTAGATGAAACTATCTTTTTGGTTGCCATTATATCAGCAAAAAATGTGTCGGAATTGCAAGCACTTCCATGCAAACCTCTGTTCCTTATTTCTCATAAGAACAGAGTTTCACTGAGGACAAACTCATTGTTCCTTTTTAAGATAGCCTTGAAATCTAACCTGAACCAACAAATTGATTTGCTAGTATTCATTCCCAACTTTAATAACGAGACCATAGCAGACAACTCTGCTTCTATCTACACTGTACTGAGGGCTTCAGAAAGTCAGACATTTGTTTATATCCTTTTCCAAGACAAAGCCTGGCGAACGTGTTCCTAAAGTTGCACTTTCAAAAATGGCTGGCAGATTGCATTTCATTCACTTCTATAAGTCAAAAGGTCTGTCTTTACACTCTGAACCCAAGGTTCATTCTAATAGAGTGATGGCAACTTCAACAGCATTTGCAAAAAGGGTGCCTGTCAATGATATGAAGGCTGCAGCAACCTGGAGCATAGCTCATACCTTTGTGTCTCATTATAGGTTAGATGTACAGTACAGGACTTGCACATCTTTTGGGTCTGCCTTACTCAAAGAGTGTCCTTCCTTTGAGTCCACCCAGTCCCTTTTTGGGTAGCTTGGGAATCTTTTCCATATGTTGAACCAGATGAAAATAGACTACACCGGATAAGAAAATTATGTACTTGCCATAATGTTAGAGCCATGTTGTCTTATTTTGGTCTGGTTTAACCTTTCCAAATTGTCATTTTCTTCTTCTAGGCATTGACCTTGTCTGGACTCTGTCTCCCCATAGTTCCACTTAGTCTATAGTAGATGTCCCTCAATATTTTCTCCTTTTCTCCATTATT
Source organism: Protopterus annectens (assembly GCF_019279795.1). NCBI lineage: Eukaryota > Metazoa > Chordata > Ceratodontiformes > Protopteridae > Protopterus > Protopterus annectens. The sequence continues at coordinate 408,744,445 of NC_056745.1, forward strand.
TATGACCAAGTGAAATCATTAAGCAAGCTCAATCTGAGATAATTAAGACAGGAGAGGAATTGTGGGTAGGGGATGAGTCTGAGCTCTCTGATCCAGTACTGTGGTATAAGGCACAGAGGTCAGATCCAGCCAAAACTGACATCCCACATATTGAACCAGATGAAAATAAGGCAACATGGATCTAACATGGTAAGTATATAACTTTTGTTTTTGTTCATGCACTCAAGGGCAACTACATGAACCTAGAAGAGCACAGGGAAAGTTTACTAAAATAATAGTTTCTATTAAGGACTTCATCCATGAGAATAAATGCAGACAGCTGAAACTTTATTCAGTAAGTTACAGATAAATTTATGGAAAGTTTATATTGGCTTGTAATGGTTTTCATGAGCCAGTTTTGCAAGCAATGTTAAATATAGAAATGTATAAATCTGACAAGATCCTATGACATAATGTTGTGAATTTGCAGAAGCATTTGTTTAAAACTAAAAAGCGTTCATATATTATAAATTTAATGTCTACTCTAATAACATTCCCATTAATATTCATTTGTCTAACAAGTTGACTGCTTTTAAGAAGACATTAGATAGCTGGATGGGAGACTGTGTATGTACCCTACTTAAAGGAATCCGTGTTCCTAGTTGGCTACAAGGGCTGAACACTGTAACACCACTTAGAGTTTTTCAAGTAAATGGAGATGGAAGAAAATGTGGATTTCTGTAAAATATTAATTGGATGGTTAGATAAAGGATAGTGCAAGAAAAATATATGTAGTAGTTTGATAAAATGTATATGGAAAAAAGATGAAAAGAAAGTTATAATAAACTGGCAACCTATAACTTTAAACACTGATTTTGTGTTTTCATAAATATTTTATAAAGAATGCAAAAAAATTGTTGACTGAAGGAATAGGAATTTGTGTGTTTGGTGTAAAAGGGAGAGAAGTAAAGGAAATGTTAAAAAATAGTAAAGGAAATAAGTATGAATTTGACAAAAAGTGAGGTAAGACTGGTTGTGTGTTATGTATAGAAGTCATGTGATAAGATAAGTCATAAGATAAAATGGGAAATTTTGGGAGCATATGGAATACGTAAAAGAGTAATGGAAGTTGTAAAACCTTGTTTTGAAATTTCATGGGGTGAAAGTAATGGTAAATGAACATATGAGAAAAGGGATCAGGGTAAGAAGGAAAGTTAAGCAGGGGGAATCCCTTAAGTATGTGTATTTTTATTCTAATATGGGTGCTGCTTTAGTTTACTCCTAATTGACTCGCTCTCTCCCTTTCTAAAGAACCAATTCCCTCCGTTACACCTGCTGAAATACTAATAGCAAACCTCAAACCCAATGACTTTACTACCATCACAGTAGTAGCCATATACATTCCACCAGGGGACAACATCCCCTTAATGGAAAGTATACTGTCATATCTCTCCCTAAATTTCCATAATGAAACTATCCTTCTTGGGGACATAAACATTCATTGGCATAACATTAATAATCCAAACCCTCCACAACTCATAAACCTCCATGGATTTACACAACTAATCTCCAAACCTACTAATAACTCTCATTCTTCAAGCTCCTTGATAGATTGGATGCATGTTTCTAATGTCCGCAAATACTATAACCCTGAAACTCTACCTGATGCCCGGAGCGGTCACGCTCCTATAAAAATGATACGATAAATCACCAACCTCCCCAAACCACATTGGCTTATCACCTGCCGCAAACTTTCAACCTTTAACCCAGGCACTTTAAAACCCTCCTCTCTAGAATTAACTAGAATTTCCGTACTCAGCTCCCACTCAGTGAAGCAATAAATGTCTTCACCTCAACTTTCCTAAATTTTTTAAATTCTGTAGCCCCACTGAGAAAAGCTTGATTAAAGGCAAACATGTCACCCAGGATAACTAAAACCACCTGTACCCTTATGAAATCCAGAGGTAGGGCATGGAAAGCCTGGGTACAAACTAAACTTCCAGCTGGCCTCCTAAAGTATAAGGAACTTAGAAATCAGACAAAAAAATTATCAACACAGACAAAAAAGACTTATTATAATCCCCCCAAAACATTAAAATCTGATAAAAAAAAATTTTGGAATGCTATAAACCAAATTCTATATCCAGGCAACCCAACTTCACCAAACCCATGTCCTGACAAGTCACCGGGAGAAACTGCCAATACCTTTCACACCTACTTTATCAAATCCATTTCAATCCCAACCTCTCAACAACACTTCAAACCTCCCTATACACCCCTCAACCACTATCTCACTAAACACCTCCTCTCTCAAACCTGTCTCCACTGACTATATCAGAACTCTACTCAAAGCTCAAACCATGCTCTATATCAGCAGACATTATTCCTTCCTACTTTCTCCATATTGCTGCACACTCCCTTGCTATGCCTGTATCTATGCTAATCAATCGCTCTATCTCTGAGTCTAAAGTTCCTTCTATCTGGAAACAGTTTTACATTCTTCCTATTCATAAAGGAGGTAACTCCACAGAATATCTAATTTTAGACCTATTGCAATCCTCTCCCCTCTCTCCAAAATCCTTGAGAAATGTATACACAAACAAGTTGTGCATAATCTCTTACAAGAAAAAATTCTCACTCCAACACAGCATGGCTTCAATCCCAAACGTAGTACAACCACAGCTCTACTATCATTTCTCAACGCCTTAGCCCTGGCTAAAAATGATCACAAACTCGTATCCTCTCTATTTCTTGACATTTCTAAGGCTTTTGACACTGTCGCACACACACTGCTACTTAGTAAACTTGTAGACCTAAACTTCTCCCCTGATACAGTTGCATGGTTTTCTAGCTCTCTCTCCGATAGGCTGCAGTCAGTAAGATGGGACTCGACACAGTCTACCCCTCTCTCAATAAGAACTGGTGTTCCCCAAGGTTCCATTCTTGGACCTCTACTCTTTAATATCTTCACCAGCTCACTCCACTCCTCTTGTCCTCATTCTAACATTGTCCAATGCACAGATGACTCTACAGTCATAACTATAGCTAATTCCCCCTTAGAACACCTAACAAATACCCAGACATTTTTCAACTCAGTAGATATATATCTATCTATATATCTATCTATATATATATATATATATATATATATATATATATATATATATATATATATATATATATATATATATATATATATATATATGTGTGTGTGTATATATATATATATATATATATATATATATATATATATAT